>NC_039263.1:9065671-9365671 GCF_003368295.1 Carassius auratus | reverse complement strand
AAGCTTTACAATGCACTTGATTTTGTCTAACTTAGTATTTTATAAACAACAAGCACTAATTTTAATGTGTTACTAAACCATATGCTCTTTTTGTGCCAGAACAAATTTTAACTTTGAAAAGATACTGTGAAATTCCAAGATTTTGTTAGAAATATCTTGAGTATTGAATTATCTTGATTTTGTTTTGTTTATGTTGCCATTGCCATCCTTCCACAGGTCCAAATAACCAAAAACTGTGTGGAGAGCAGGATGCCATTTTGCTTTTAAAACTGAAAACTTAGCCTAAAATTGTGATAGTAGGTGTATGAATAGATGTGTTCGATTGCTTTAGGCCAAAAGGAGATGAGTTATAAGGTAGGTGAGCGATATGATATAACTATATTAACGTGGAGGTACTTTGGTGGTCTTGAAAGGTAGGGGTGTCTTGAACTGAATATGTGGAATGACACTTAAAAACAGGTTTTGCTGTTGAATGTACGCAAGTGTTAAAGCATGCTGGCATGGTAAATCATCCCCCCTGAATAACAGTATAAAAGCAGAAGCCGTTGAAGTATATTAATGTTTGTTTTAGTCTTTTTATTTAGTGATGCCAAAGTTAACAATTGCAACTATGCAAAAGGATAATAGCCTGTCACATTTATGTCTTCTGTCACTAAGCTTAACATCACAGAAAAGCACTTTACCATCCTTTTGTACTCTTAGTTGCTCACTAGAGTCACATACAAGCAGATCTCCTGGTCCTTGGGTGCCCCCTCCTCCCCTTTCTCAGGCTGGGTTTGACAAGAGCGTGTTGTGTGGATTTTAGGGGTGGGGAGGTCTGGGTTGGGTAGGCTTGAGACCGCTGAATGTTTTTGCTGGGCGGGTGGGTGCCGCTGCTGTCGTCCCTGCAATGCCTTTGTTTCTTCCATGCCCACCCCAGAGCTCCAGCGACTGCCGCCCACCCTCCAACTGAACACTTATCACAGCATGTAGAAAAAGTGATTAAAAATGCTATTAAAAAAGGTCAGATAGAATATAAAACGTGAAAACGTGTGTGTATATTGTATATTTAGAAATTTCAATCAATGAATAAATTGAAATCAATTTAAAGACCCGAGTTAAAACTAGACTAAAAATTGATTTGCTTGAATGTGAAGATAAAAGAAAAAATAACTTGGTTTCTAATATTGATTATTTAAAAAGAGAAAAAAATTCTATATATGTATACATAAAACATATTCTCTGAGGTGTCAAGCTCAGCCAAAAAAAAAAAGAATATATAAATATATTTCCCCTGCAATCACACTTATACAGAGGATGTCACTTTCCTTAGTCCTCTCTTTGCTCCTTGCTTTCAAAAGTATGAATTACCATATTCACTAGTGCCAGTACTCATGTTCTGTTATCTGTGATCCAGCAGTGAACTTTCATTTGATAAAAGATAAAAGGCATTGGTTTTCATTCAAAAAAAAAAAAAGAGAAAGAGAGAGAGAAATGTCTGTCATGCCTATTTCAGAACGGCTTCAGAAACATTTTTCCAGTAAAATAAATTCTAGTTTGAAATATCAATGCTATCTATAATAACTATCAACTATAAACAGTATTTTGGCACATTTCTGGTATATGCATGAGATTGCAGATTTCATGAAGTTGCTTAACTCCGATTGACTAGCTAAAACCAACTGAGCCAATCCTAAAGATTTGGACCAAATGTAACAAATTAACATAAGATTATTGACCCGGGTAAACTTATACCAATCATTTAATCACATTCAGTACTCGTAATGGAATCACTGGAGCAGAGGTACAGCCATAGACTCAAAATGTGAGTTTGACCTCTCGCAAACAGGGTCATGCAGTATTTTCCAAAGGTGAGAGGTGTGCCCTGTTATAAGAGAGCTGATTTCTTTAGCTCATAGCATCCTTGTTTTAATGACCCTTTTGTCAAGTGTGAAAACAAACAGGATGAAGAATAATCAAAGAAGGTGGTACATCTCTGTACAGTGTTTACCAGTATTTCAACCTTTTTCTGTTTGTGGTTGTCTCGTTTTTTTTGTTTTTGTTTTTCAGCTTCAACATTACCATAGCAATCCATATTTAACCTGTATTAAAATGTATAGATTGTAAAAAACTGAATGTTGGAGAGATTACAAAAAAATGTTATGGCTGTTCATAACAAAACACTTACAAGTGAATTAAAATATACAAAAAATTATGAAAACCTAAGGGGGACAAAGGTAATGTTTTGTTTGTAATTACTCCTTTTGTTGGCAGAGGGCTACTGGACAAACAAATCAACTGTAATAAAGTAATTTTAGTACAATTTGGTTTTGTCATTTGTATGCTTTAATATATTTGTCTGCAGGTGTAGTAAGTGTTAACTTTTATCGACATCCTTTTCATGAGGATTTTTTAATTGATTTCTTTTGAACACTGTAATTTTTGAATTTTGACAGAGCTTTTTAATCTTTTGAGGGGAAAACTGTGTTGCACAGAGAGTTAGATCAACTTGTTGCAACTTGAAAAAAGGCAGAATATAGCATCTAATGCTATAGACCAAGCTGTCTGCATAATTAAGCCCCTTGCCAGTCAGTAGATGTCTCTTTTGTCTATCAACATGGTCTTTCCATTTTGTGGTGTCATGGTGTCCTCCTTACTCATTTCGGCAAATCTGTGGTTTCATAACCAAGGGCACCTTATGTTTCTTAAACATGTGCTGGTAGGAAGTTTAGCACGGCCAATGTGCTATGACCTTATGGTACCACCTGCTTCTCTCACTCAGCGTGTGTAGGATCTGTTCCAAGTAAAATCCTCCTGTTCCTCTTCAAATGTGAATTTGTCAGAGGGAGTTGAGATTTGCCGTCTTCGGATGGGTCTTTCTTTCCGGAGCAAAGTTGCTCTTCTTCTGGACAGCACAGCACTGGTGCTATGCCTCAGACTCTGGCTGCCACGTTGTGCAAAAACATCTTTGAAGCCTTTCTTCTCCTCTACCTTGAAGAAATCGGAAACTACCCTAAAGTATTCCAGCACCACAGAATGACTCCAGGAAGTAGTACCTCCATGACCATCCTCGTGCATAAAGCTGCAGTGTCCTCCCTGTTGCGTCACAGCCAGCAGGAAGTAAGGGCTATTATGAAAAAGTCCCTCAGGTACAGTGGAGAGAGGTGGAAGAAGAGGGTCATCTTGGCTACACAAACAGAGCACTGGTACTGCTACTTCGTCTGCATCTCGTAAAGGTTCATTCCTCTCCCAGTAACTTGGCCAGTCGAGCTTCACTGATAATCTTGAATTTTCCTTTCCAACATTGTCCACAGAGTCTGATATTTTTTGTTCCGACTGCTTAGGAGCACAGAACATGAGCTCTTCCATATCTCGCAAGGAGTTGCAATGTAGAATTTTTGCTACATCCATCACAGAGCTCAAAGCAGTGGCGTACCTGTGGAAAGGGTTAAATGTATAAATTCATAGTTGCTTTTTTCAGGTGGTAGTTTTGCACTGTGGCATCTTGTGATGCCCTAACTTGGAATGCAGTTCTTGTATTATCCCATTCACGAGATTCAGTTGACCCAAAAATGAAAATCTGGTTATCATTAACTCACCCTCATGTAATTTTCAAGCCACAGACGTTCACAGACTATAATGCTGCCTATACACTATACAATTTAATGTAGCCTGCAAAATATCTCTTGGGCAGGGCCGGCCCAGACTCTGTTGGTGATCTACGTGAGATTTTAGATAATATAACATAACATAAATACTGACAAGTATTACCATAAGTAGTAAATAAACTGTGATAATATATAAATGGAGATTTTGAAGCACCTTGAGTAATATGAAATGCCTAAAATAGTCTTAACAGACAACAAAGGCAACAAAATAAAGGCTACATTTTGTAATGTATTTGTAGATATTAGCCAGATAGTTAGCTATTTAGTCTAATTAGCATACCCATACCTTTCATTTCAATTTTGAGCATACTTAAATTATTTCAATTTGTGAACGCTAGATTAGTCCTAGTCATGGTCATTTTCAAAAGACGTTAAGACACTTTTGGTAAAAGCAATTGGTAATGTTACTGAAATTAAAACAACATTACAGAAGCTTACATTTATTTTAAAGAAAATAAAACCAGAACGCTATTTCAAAATACTACATAAACATCAGAGTCGTTAACTTGTGATTTTTACCTGTATATTGCTTTTATATATTATATATCTGCTTTTCTTTGCATCGCTTCCTGCCTTTATACCCTGATAATTTTCTTTTTTCACTCGTTTTTTTAGAAATTATATTTTAAGAGCAAATAAAAAAAAAAAAACTATTATAACTGCATGTTAATAATTTATGCTTTATGATGTATAATAGTTTCCTCATGACGCAGAAAGTGTTTAAATTAGTACAACATGACTATAATTACGTTCCTTAAAATTATGTTAATGGTCAGAAATTATTTTGCTTAATATATGGGTGTAGAAGCACACGATTGTCACGAGGGCACACTTCTGACCAAAAAAAATATATATATTTTGTGTGGTGCCCCCCAGTCATTTTGCGCCCAAGGCAATTGCCTATGTACCCTATATCACGGGCCGGCCCTGCACTTGGGCATCAGGGACACTTTCAGGTCTTGTCTTTGAAAAGCTATACATAGTGAATGTTACTCACATAAAAGAACACAGTGCCATGTGCTATTCAAAAATAGCTAAAACTAAAAATGTGTAGTTGGCAGCATAAATAAAGGGATGGATTGGTGCTGTTGCTCTTCAAAAATGGCCATAAAGCACCACAAAAGTCCATGTTGCTTGTGTGCCAAGTGATGGCAGGATTTAAATTAAGGCTTTTAAATGCAAACTGTCAATTTTAGCACAGGATACAAGTTGCATAATCTAATTTAAATGTGGGTTCTTTCATTTGTCATTTCTGGATTAACATTTTTTTTAACCCAGGGGTCTCCAGCGGGGGCTGTGTCCTGCAGAGTTTAGCTCCAACTTGCCTCAACACACCTGCCTGTAAGTCTCAAGTATACCTAGCAAGACCTTGATTAGCTAGTTTAGGTCTGTTTGATTTAGGGTTGAAGCTAAACTCTGCAGGACACCAGCCTTGCAGGACCAAGATTGGAGACTCCAGCTTTAACCCAAGGGTGTCTGATCCTGCTCCTGAAAGGCCATTGACCTGCAGAGTTTAGCTCCAACCTCCAATTAAACAAACCTAAACCAGCTAATCAAGGTCTTACTAGTAAGGTCTTACTAAAGGCATACTAGAAACATCAAGGCAGGCATGCTGAGGTAAATTGGAGCACAATATGCTGGACAGTGCCACTCCAGAACCGAATTTGGATACCCCTGCTTTAACTTGTACTTCTATAGCAGTAGAGTCTGCAATCTATAAAACTTTAACATCCATAACACTTTAGCAAAGATCAGTCAGCATTTTTTACCTGTTTATTTGAAACTTGCGGTAGATGAGGGCTATCCACTGATAAAGCCACGGTAGCTCATACTCAAACCACAGTTGTCCATGAAACACAGGAGAGATGCACGCAGCGGCCGTCAGGTAGGATGAAGAGCCACATTCCCCCAAATAGGACAGCAGTAGCCCTGATCCCGAGCTCTCACTTACTGCAAGCAAAGTTGAGGATGGATGATGACTCCGCAGGTATGCTACTGCTTGTGCAAGGTCAGAAGTATTTCCAAACTCCTGGTAGTGTGGGGTAGTCAGTGGGCAGCCACCATGACCACGTCGATGGAAAACCACTGGATAGAAACCCTGCTGCAAAGCCTTGTGGCACAACATGAGCAAGTGTGGTGTTACTCTGCCTAGGGCATTGGGAATTATTATAACAACAATAGCAGGATTACTAGAGTGATGGGCCAGAAACCTTCCTCCAGGATGATGATCCCTTTTGCCCTGAGCTTGTTGATCCATTAGACTCACAGCCCAATCGAGCGCCACAATACCCCCATCCTTTAGGAGAAGGTTATCCCGTGTAAAGTGGACTCCTCCTTGCAGTTCAGCACCTTCCTTTGTGGGCCACATGAGATTGGTAATTATCTGAAAATGAGGGTCAGCCTGAGGCCATCTTGCCAGAGGAGGCTGGGCCAAGGTATAGCAGTGTTTCTTCAGGTGGCTGGCAAGGGCCGTGGGTTTACAGATCAATCTGACTTCTGCCTGGCATTCTTCTGTGGATCCTGATACTGTAAAGCATGGCAGTTTTAAGAGTCTACAGACAATAATCCAAATACAGTGACCCAACTGCTGAACGGTGCTATCTGCAAGATGACAGATCCAGTTCCATCGACGCAATACTGTAACCAGGACCAGCAGCAAAGAAGGTAACAGGCTGAAGAATACGTTCCACATTGCTCTCAAATCGGTAACCTATAGGTCTAACCAAATGCACAAGGAACTTACCTTAACACTGAGGTTGGTAAGCAATGGTTTTCTCAAGTGAGCAAGTGGAAGAACTCAAAAGATTTTTAAACCAAATGATCTGTCCTACTGTCAGTAACATGTCAGCCTAAATGGACTTGTACCTCCTCCCCTACCCACAGTAAACATTGCTGCTCCCCCTCTTTCAGGAATCATTAACAATACTTTAATCCACAGACTGTTGTTAGCTGCAGGAAAGCAGTCCATAGCAGTCTAGTGGAACTAATGGAGGTTTTGCCACTTGAAAGTCTAAGATTCAAGCACTTCTTTCTTGAACTGCATTCAAAATAGTCTTCAAGTACTAGGTGGAACGCATTGAAAAAATGAACGTTAACATCTCACCATCTGACTAGGTAAGAGACCTTGAGGATATTGCACCCAAATTACTACCCTTTGTTCCTGGGTTGTTTATATGATAAAAATGTGCTAGCTGTATGCTCCTTTAACAAAAAAAAATTACAGAAAATCTGTCTGCTATGTGCCTAGAAATAAATTTGCAGAGAGAGTAATTAGCCATGGTGGACGTGTCGTGTGTCCATGCATTTTTATGAGCAAGTGACTGCATACAACAATGGAAACTTTGTTTTTTTTGTACAAAAGGTTTTATTCAAACCATAATATCCTCTACATAAACATAAAACAATGTCTTTGGTTTTGATATTTTGCTTTTTTTTTCATGTTTTTTAGAATAATATATACATTTTGAAGTGTTAATTTCAGAAGCCACATGAGTTTTAATTGTGTTGGTCAAAGCTGGAAATAGAGAGGTGTGTAAAGTGAGAGGTTAGTAGCATGTTAAGAGTCAATAATGCAAGCAGTCTTACAAAGAGAGACAAATGGAGATAATCTTGTCTGTGCAAACATACTTTGCTCATTAGATTTACATTTGATATCTTTATGTAAAGATTTTCCCAGGAGCCACCTGCATCTGCATTAAGGAATTGTTCACCCAAAGATGAAAATTTAGTTCTCATTTAAATACGTTTTAATCTAATCTAGAATTCAAGCTGGTTTTTCTCATGCATTGAAAGTGTGTTATGATTCGGTCAATCTTCAAAATTTCATAAAAAAAAAAGTATAGGTCACGCTTTATTTTAAGGTGTTCCTGTTACACTTCACATGTAGTTGCTATTATAATAATAACTATAACAATAAATGATGCATAATTACATGCAAGTAACTCTAAACCAAACCCTAATCTTAACCCTTGCCATATTCTAAGTACATGTAGTTAATTAATATTACTCACTACTTAAGTTAATAAATGCAATGTAACAAGGACACCTTAAAATAAAGTGTAACCAAAGTATAATACTAATACACACCAACAAACACATACACTATATGCCAAGTCTTCTGAAACTATGTGGTCTATACATTTTCTATGAAGAACAGTTCATTATTATTAATTCCTTCTGCTCTCAAATATATTTTATGTGCTTGCTTTGATTTAAAGATGTTAAAATTTGTGAAATCTGCTGTGCAAGAACCAAATATCTTCCATGGCATTGATGGCATGATGCATCTTGTGATGCCATGTTTGTTCCCCACAAAAAGTTATTGTAAGTCTTCAGAACATTTCGGAATATAGCGCACGAGTTTCATGTTCCGCTTTTTTTGTTGTCATTTTTGATTACTCCACTTACTGAGTAATCAATCACATTCAGTGTATGGAAAACAGCAGCTTGGACATTTAGCAATAACTCTAATATTTTACCAAAAAACAAACTTTAATACTTTGGACCAATATGAGGATCAGTGTATCAAGAAAAGTACATAATTAAAAGTACATAATTTTTGGGTGAACTATTCCACTGTGATAAAATGGCAATGAGATATACACTACAAGATTTTAGGACCTATTTTTTCTGGAGATCCCCAACAAGAAGGTTTTTCTGGAGGTCAGCCTTAAATCTGAGGCAAATCAGTGCTCGTTCACATGAGTGAATACCATATAGTGCAAGGTAATAAAGTGGAGCAAGACACAATTTGAGAAAAGCACTAATGCCTGAAAATTAATTAGCAGGCTAAATATCTGGGCCACTATGAAATCTTGCAGTGTGAAATGTGTTTTGACTGGAAATGACATTAGCGATGACCTACAGATAATGTGAGGAGAACAAAATATAGCGCAAGGGAAATATTGAGAAGTCATCTTCTCAACCAGTCTCTTCTCCATATTCGTATTTTTCAGTTTTTGTAGATTGCAAGCTTCTTGATAACCATTTTGATTTGAAGAAATACCAGTTACACGCCATAATTCCATTCATGCATGATATCATGTGAGATCCTGTATCACTTCTCGCAAATGCATTTTGTAAATGAGAAATGGGGATTGTTCCTACTGAAATTGTTTGATGTGTGGCCCACAGTCACAGATCTGTTATGTTATGTGCAAAGCACAGCAACTTCATGATACCCCAAAAAGTTAGCGCAGTGTGAAAAGAACAGCACTCTGATTATTTCAAAATCGTGTAGTGTATTGGCAGCATTAATGAGCCCGCTACTGTCCTGACATATTATAGTCATGCTTTAGATGTTGCTTGTCCAGAGCTGACCAAATAAGAGCTACATATGCTACCATCTGATCCCAAGTCCTGGTTTTTACAATGAGGTATGTTTAGACAGAGACTACCAAAGACACTGTGACTGTTAACCACTACAGAAAGCTGTAGCTACATTTCTTCTGTCATTCTTTGTCAGCATTGAATAGTAAAAAGCAGTATGTACATTAAAGGATTTGTAAATCCTAAAATGAAGGTGGTTTTTCCTACCTTTTGCATAGCTGACATAAATTCTTCCTGGTATATTCCTTAAGCATTTAAGGAATATGGCTAATATTGTGAGCTACTACACAATATATAAAAAAAAAATTCTACAAAGCATCAGCACGAGCATTATAAGTGCCTTTGCCAAATTAAACCTCCTAATGAATTGAAATGTAACTACTGTATAGGTGATTTATTCACATTTAGAAAAAGCCTGTGAAGTCAAGAAGTCAAGTGGCGGTACAGCCAGTTGAACCGGAGTTACGGTGTTGATTAAAGCTGGGGTGAGTTGAGGTGGCTTGGCCTATCTGTGCTCATACTTTAGTTGTAAGGGGTTAGCAGTGAGTTGGGCAGTGTGCACAGGATGAGAACTTTATTCAGACTGTACCATTAGTGTATTTAGAGAGCTTATTCTCTAAGTCACAGATTCGTTTCTCCTGAGAAAGAACTGTGGCCTTCAGATTTTGGATCTCCTCAACAAGCTTCTCCAACAACTGAGGCTAGAGATTGAAAGAGATTGAGAGAAAGCAAAGAAGAAGATGGCAGTTGGAAAGAGGAGATAGAAGAGAGAAGCGTAGTGACAGTAAGAGGAGGATGAACAGGAGCAAAAAAGAGAGGGAAAAAAGCAAAAGAGCAAGTCAAGGACAGGCTTAATTTGGAAATGGAAAATGATTTTTAGCTTCTAGAGATGGGAATCAAAAGAAATTAAATGATTCTGATACAGATTGTGGTTTCCAAAAATCATTTCAACAAATTACATAATTTCAAAGTACCTGAAAGAAATGATCCAAAGAATATTAAGAAAAAAAGACGAGTCACTGACTGACTGATTCAGTGATACATTTGTGAATCAACCAGTTCATTTAAGTCATTCATTTGTGATTTTAATTGATACACTGTATGCTTTTTGTTCCAATGACAAAGTATTAAAAAACTTGAATGATATAATTTAATGGTGCTTTTTCATCATATCAGACATCAATCTACAGCTAAAACATTAATATGCCGTAGCATTATAGATTCAAAACCACAGCAAAAAGCATTGTAAGGATATGTTGTTATGATGTTATGTTGTTATAATGTTAATGTATTTTTTGTTTGTTTATTTTTAAATGAACCGATAAAATTCCCAGCCCTATTTGATTCTTAAGAAATGTAAGTAATAAAGTTGATGAAGGAACAAAGTTATGAAGGAGGTATTTTAAGGCCAAAGATAAGCAAGACATTCTACTTACGGGCAAACTACTTCCATCTACGGCAGACATGCTTCTACGTGTTGCAGGTCTGCTGTCTAGAACATTCTTCTTGGCCACCTTTAGCTCTCTGGTCTTTGGAGGAACATAACCATCCCTCATGGACACTAATAAGGGGTCTGCGTCTTGTCCGTGCATCCATTCCTCAGGTTCCAGAGCCGGCTCTGGGCCTGCTGTGTCTGGGTACAGATCATCCTGGAACAGGTCTGACTGGAATCATAACAACAGAAAGAGAATGATGTAATTGGCCGCACAGATTTTACATACAGTGGCATGCCAAAGTTTGGAAACCCCTTGCAGAATCTGTGAAAATGTGAGTAATTTTAACAAAATAAGAGCGATCATGCAAAATGCATGTTATTTTTTTATTTAGTCCTGTCCTGAGATATTTTACATAAAAGATGTTTACATATAGTCCACAAGACCAAAAAAAAAAAGACAATCATTAAAGTAACCCTTGGTTTTTCATACTGCATGTGGTTACCTGGATGATCTACGAATGTTTGTTTTGTTTTGTGATGGTTATTCATGAGTCACTTGTTTGTTCTGAACAGTTAAACTGAGCAATGTTCTTCATAAAAATCCTTCAGGTCCTGCAGATTCTTCAGTTTTCCAGCATCTTTTGTATATTTGAACCTTTTCAAGCATTGACTGTATGATTTCGAGATCCATCGTTTCACACTGAGGACAACTGAGGGACTCAAACACAACTATTAATAAAAAAGGTTCAAACATTCACTGATGGTCCAGAGGGAAACAAGGTGCATTAAAGGCACAATATGTAAGTTTTCGCAGCTAGAGGACATATATATATATATATATAAAAAAAAATAAAAAATATTCAAGCTGTGTGCGTGACACACAGCTTGAAAGCAGCGGAGCTTTTACTATGGAAGATTCGACTGCTTCCACTACTTCCGGTCATGCATATGTGGGTTAAAGCAGCGCTGTTTTATCATACTAGACACATCTGAAAGTCTTGTTGTAATGCTACTCTGTGCCGTCATCACCTGTCTAATAAAACGCATAACATATTATAGTGTCTTTGGTGTTCCCCCAGAAATCGAGGGGTTATGACATCATTGGCAGCCGACACAATGACACTATGGACACAGTCCATGTCATTAGTTAAAATTGCTTATTTCTCTGGATTTAAACATTATTCTAAACATTTGGGATAATGTGTACACAAGTCAGCAAAATATACAAAACTGTTGAACTGGTTTTTGACTATTTCAATTAAAAAATCTTACATATTGTGCGGAGTCGGGGGGTGAAAACTTTTTGAATTTGAAGATCAAGGTAAACTATACTTAATTTGTCTTCCAGAAAACATGCAAGTATCTTCTGTTCCTCCCGAAGAGCAGTACTTAATGGGAAATATATATATATATATATATATATATATATATATATATATATATATATATATATATATATTAACAAAATAAGAAACATTTTGGACATCTTCATCCTGTTCAAAATGCATCTTGTTTCCTTCTGGAGCATCAGTACTGTATATGTTTGAACCTTTTTTAATAGTTGTGTTTGAGTCCCTCATTTGTCCTCAGTGTAAGAAGATTGATCTCAAAATCATACAGTCACTGCTGGAAAGGGTTCAAATATGCAAAAGATGCTGGAAAACTGAAGAATCTGCAGGACCTGGAGGATTTTTCTGAAGAACAGTGCTCAGTTTAACTGTTCAGAAAAAACAATGGACTCATAAACAGCCATCATAAAAAAAATTAAAAAATAAAAACAGTCATAGATCATCCAGGTAACCAAACACAGTATTAAAGGGTTAGTTCACCCCAAAATATCCGTAAACCGGATACGCTGTTTCCATTCAGATCAAATCACAACAACGTAGGAAACGTGTCTGGCATGATGCAGCTGACACAGAACAGCATATGTTTATGGATATTCTCCAACGTGGCACCAGGGTGATGCAGAGGACATTATTTGTTGAACAAAGGCATTTTTTTTTTCTTTTGCACACCAAAAGTATTCTTGTAGCTTCGTATAATTGTGGTTGAGCCACTGATGCCACATGTATTATTTTACAGATCTCCTTTCTTTGTTTCTGGACTTGGGATTTGGGAACATTTCAGTTGCATTGCTGTCTATGGATGTCAGATTCCATCAAAATATCTTAATTTGTGTTCTGAAGATGAACAAAGGTCTAATGGGTTTGAAACGACACGAGGGTGAATAATTAATGACAGAATTTTCATTTTTGGGTGAACTAACAGCTAAGTACATTTCAGTCTTGTAAAGTATATGTAAACATCTGGGCAGTACTAAGTAAAACAATAACATGCATTTTGTATGATCATTATTTTGCTACAATTATTCACATTTTCACAGATTCTGCAAGAGGTTCCCAAACTTTCGCATGCCGCTGTACTTCAGCATCATATAATACATTTTTGGTTTTCAGTACTTTAATTTTATGTTCATAGTGGTTCAGGTTTGAAATAACCCTAAACAAAGAGTAAATGCTTACCTTTCTGGGTACTGTCATCATAATAGGCTCACACTTTCTTTCATGGAGTTTATATAATCTATGAGAAATAATAAAGGTTCAGCTTTAGGAATGCTCAAAGCTCAAAGTTTAAAAGAACAGTATTTACTTGAAATAGAAATCTTTTGTGTAATCTAACGTGTCCCTGCTGAATAAAACTATAAATCACTGACCTCAAACTTTTTAATGGTAATGTAGATATATAGTATTTCTGTACACTGTACATATTAAAGTAACTAACACATATTTTAATCAATCAGTATAACCATGCAAAACTGACCTGGCAATCTCACACTTGCTGACGTCCACTCCTCTCTTGGGCATGAAGCCCATTCCTCTCTGTGGCTCCTTGCTACTGAATGTGCTGATGTAATGCACATAGGGAGGCTCCTCTGTGATCTCAAAATACCGAATACTGCTGTCACCCTGTGGAGACACAGAAGCAACTTTACAGTGCCAGCCTGAGTATTATAACAAATGAAGATGAAACATGAAGTCATACCTTGCCACTGAGATACACAATGTTAGTGTCTGGATCATAAAAAGGCAATAAAACTCCATTACTTGTGTCCAGCTCAAGTAGTGCTATGGGCTCTTCAAAATTAGTCTACACAAAGACAGAAATGAACACCATCAGTGATTTGAAAGTTAACAAGGGAAATTAAATAAAACTGATTGAAATGTATAGAATGAATTCAATAAAATTAGTTATTAATGAGTCTTAAATGCCTAAATGAACCTAGACCTTATAGGGACAAAAGGTTCTCAGGATTCATTAAAAATATTTCAATTTGAATTGAAGATTAACCATAGCAAAATGGGTATGGAATAACATGAAGGTAAGTAAATATACTATCCATTACCGGATCCCACAGGCCAAGCTCTCTCTGGCTCATCTTGGTGAATCCTGTGGTGAAAATGTTGCCCTCTTTGGTAAAAATGGCTCTCATTGGCCGGATACCCTCATGTGGGCACAGTCTTTCCTACAGAAGAAAAAATGTCCATAATGTTAATGTTTACAAAGAGCTGTGAGGTTTTTCTTCTTTTCTCCACTATAATACTTACCGCCACCACCTCGTTTTTCCGGGGATCGCACACTCGGAGGCGACGGTCCTTGCAGGTGGTGCAGAACAGGCTACCGTTGTAGTTCCAGCTGACGTTATAGATGAGGTCAGGATGGTCATCCAGTGTCATCAAGGGTTCTCCAGTGCCCACATTCCAGATGATGATCAGATTATCACTGCCTGAGACAAAAGCAAACTGAATGGAAACATACTTTCCACTGCTCCTAATTTATTTCCTACGAAATTAAGTAATCTTATTATTATACACTTTTAATGTAAGAAGTTGATGTCTATTGTTCTGATCTTTACCTGCAGTGAGGAGTATGTTGCGGGCAGTGGGGTGCCATTTAATGATGCCCACGCGTTTAGAGTGACCCTCCAGCACCACAATGGGCTCGCTGATGGGACGAGAGGGAGTGTGGTCAGGGATCTGCCATACCTGAGTAAACACAATTCTATTAGCGCAATGGTTCTCAAACAGGGGGGCCTCAACAAACTTCAAAGTATTTAATATTTGATTATAATTAATTGCAAAAAAAAAAAAAGTTTAGATCATCCTGCAAGACCTTAACATTTTTTATATTTATTAACATAATTATTTCAAATAATTAAAAAAAACACACAAAAATACATATTGTAAAGCCATACATACATGCTCAACTGCTTTAATAAAACTCCCGCACACTACTCAAACTTCATCAAGTCTGTGGAAGGTTGATTGACCACAATGTTGCTAATACAATTGTGTAATGATGCTAGTTGTATTTATTGCAAATTCTTTTTGGTTATTTTTTTCTGTAGTATCCTAATAGTACTTAAACAAAAATAATCTTTCAGCCTAAACTGAAAAACAACAGGTGTAGATAAAATTTTGCAGTAATCTTTGTTTTATTTGCAACTTCAAACTATATATTTATATATATATATATATATATATATATATATATATATATATATATATATATATATATATATATTATTATTATTATTATTATTATCATTACAGTAATTGGATTAAACTATCTTATATATTGGCTTGTAGTGCATTGTAGGAAAGTTCCTCTGGTAACCAGTGAGCACAGCAGCAATGCCAGCACAGATGACAGCTGCAGTTAACCTCCTCTAACAGCAGTGCATACAGTGCATGCCATTCATGTTTGTAATGTAATGTAATGAAACAGCACTAATATCCTTCATATATAATACCTCTATATCGTCTTGATTAACTTTGGGCAAAAGCATCCTATATTTGTTTTCAGTAGACCGTATAATACTTTCAGCATTTTATACTCACATTTAAAACATTTGAATGCCACTGCAGTACTTGGGTTACTTCTGGAGCTTTTCTCAGAAGCAGCTTCACTTTTCTGAACCACTTCTGATCAGGTTCACACAGGTGCTCTAAAAGTTGTAGTTTTATTTATCTTAATTTTGTGACATACACTGAAAATAAATCTGGTGTAGGATTTACTATGATACTGTTTTTGTGTTACCTTTAAGATAAATGTAACTTAGATTTTATTTGTTTATTTTTATCTAATGCAATGACATTTATACACTTTTAAGTGTGGCTTAGGCGTCCAAATACTTCATGAGGTCACTATATACAGAAATGTTTGCACATGTTGCAGTGTGTTCTGAAAATGAAATGACTCATCTCTACAGACAACTTAGACCCATCTTTCCTTGTCTGTCATTCCACTGGCTTATTTGTGAACAGGTTTCTGGCCAAGAGTGCCTTTCTAACATGTTTATAAATACCAGCTCCAGTCCCATGCCCGAACCGTTAACTCCAGTCATCACCCTTCATATTAACACTATTGTCTGTCACCTTGATCGTTCCCTCCAGTGTGAGTAGGTATATATGGAGACATGCTTCATTTGTTTGTAAAAATGCAACCGAAACATGTTCATGACTTCAAGGCTATTGGCTGGCAGGCAATAGAGATGTTTATGAATGTCTGTCATGATGATTACCATGGAAGTGGTGTCTTCAGAGCAGCTGGCCAGGATATTGTCATTGTGAGGACACCAGTCAATGTCTAGAACAGGCCCTGAGTGTCCAATCACTAGAGGATAGTTTTTGTCCACTCGACCCACCTATAGCATATTAAAACAAAGAATAAAAGATAATGTTAAGTATTGGGATGCATATAAAGTCAGTATATGGGTTGGTAAGACTTTTTTTCTTAGTCTGCATTTATTTGATCAAAAAAAGTATAAAAACACCATTGTAAAATGCTGAAATTTAAAAATGACTGCTTTCTACCTCAGTAAATTTTAAAATGTAATTTATTCCTGTAATGAGAAAGCTGAATTTTCACTAGCCATTACTCAAGTCTTCAGTGTCACATGATCCTTCAGAAATCATTCAAATATGGTAATTTGATGCTCAAGAAACATTTCTTCTTATTATAAATATTGAAGAGTTGCTTAATATTTTTTGAAAACCATATATATATATATATATATATATATATATATATATATATATATATATAGTAATTTTTTTTACCAGTGTCATCTTTTGTCATCCAAAAACTTTAAACTTTTTAGCTCCATGCATATTTAAATGAACATGCACAGCCCTGTCACTGTATAATTTCCCACATATTAGAAAACATGGAATTTTTTTTAAAAAGTGACACCCAGGAAGCATCACCCAGGTTCATTCTATTTTCTCCAATTTTACAGAAATTGAAAGCTACATTCAACCATGTTACCACGGTTTAAAAAATATCAAACAAATATTTAATTAATAGGAAATATTTATTTATTTAATAAATATTTATTTAATGTTTGGTGTTACAAAAACACATAAACCTGGGTTTTTAATGTAGATATTTCCCATGTTTTTTTTTGTAATGTGAATAACATTGTCAATGTTGAAAAATAAATTGAAAATTTATTAATATTTATTTTGACCTTCTGAGGTTGACGAGCAACGTTTTCTGAAGGTTAAGCTCTGCCTTTCACTGACACAAAAATATTTAACTTCTTGTTTGTCCCTGGCATGTATTTGTAAACTGATGTTATCAAATCATAATTATTCTTTAGGGATTCTGATGTAACTTCTTCGAATGTTTTTTTCTTATTTGTGTGGAGCTGGTGTGAGCACGTGTTGGTTCTGTGTTCGGCTGCTCCTCCTCCAGTCCCTCCTGTCCTCATTCTCCTGGTGTGTATTTATAGCTCTGTGATGAGGCGTTGAAAAGGGAGTTTTTCTTTTGGCCTGTTGAGACTGAGTGCAGAGGAGATGGCTACCTGGGTATTTATAGGGTATCTTTCAAAGCCTGCTGATATATGCTCGTGACTCGACAGAGGCTAAACTAAAAGGGCATTAACTGACCATGGACCCATAGAGAATCAAGAAAAACTCTCTCACACACACACAAAAAAAAATAATGATGTGATATGCTGCTGTGGATCAATATATTATCAATATATTAAGGTCACACATGCATTAGCAACAACTAGAAGTAATTTAAGATGCTTTTTAATGCCAAACTAAATATTTCAACAATAGTTTCCATTATGGAAGACCTGTTTGAGTTTGTAACCTTCATCAAAATTATATTTTTATAAGAACTTTAAGTTACACTTTATTTTAAGGTGTCCTTGTTACAGTGTAATTAACATTTAAGTACTGAGTAATATTGATTAACTAAATGTACTTACTATATGGTTAGGGTTAGGATTAGGGTTTGTCTTAGGGTTACTTTCATGTTATAATGGATAATTTATTGTTATTACAATAGAAGTCCATGTAACATATCAAGGACACTTTAAAATAAAGCATTACCGATCTTTATACAGTAGTCCCAAACATTACTATTTTAAAGACAGTTAGTACACACAATTTTCAAACAAAATATTAGACAAAATTACTCATTTTGTGTAATATAGGGGCCAAATAATATAGAATAGCTCATTCTATATTCTCAAAAAAAAAAAAAATATATATATATATATATATATTTGATAAGATTGTGTTCATCAAATTCAACCCTGATACCAAATTGTGTGTGTGTGTGTATATATATATATATATACACACACACACACAATTTGGTATCAGGGTTGAATTTGATGAACACAATCTTATCAAATTAAATTAAATAGTTGCTCATTACACATAATCTAATTTATATTTAGTTTATATTTAGTCAGTTTAATGATGAACCCGTTATAGTAGCTCTACTAGGTGGAAATGTCTAGTACATATGGGTGCATTCAGAAGAAACCAGCAAATGACAGAAGAAAGAAGATATAAACCCATATGATGACTAATGATATGATATAATGACTATAATGATACTAATAATATGATTTTACTGGACTTCATAAGAAATATGATGTTGTAAATCATGCTTACTATTTTCATAGTTCCATCAGTATTTGTGATAAAATGTTATAATGGTATCATCATATTGGCATACTGGTTTCCATTGGCTTGCCGATACTGCAAATGCAAGCTGCTAAGTAACAGATAAAAAGAGAAGGCAATGCATGACTGGGATTACATCAACTCAAAAACGCTTACTTATCATCTCTAAACCTAGCTTCGGTATGTCACAGAAGAAGATTTAGACAACATATGCAAGTTGTGTACCCTGTTTCCATGGGGTTCAAAACTTTGCCTCTATGAGGGTGAAATGGAAGCCCTGTGGGGGATGGGCTCCCTTCACATGAGCCACGGCTGAGGCTCTTGAACAAACATACCCATAAATATAGCCCCGTGAAGATGAAAGAGTAGACAAAGGCTGTAACATTGTACATGTTTAAGTAGTTTTCTCCTCAAGCCACTCACCTTTGATAGCGGCAGAACCAGAAAGGACCCGCCTCCACTGGACTCCACTATAACTGCCAGAAACTTTGGGTTAACTGCACAGAAGGAACTGTCCCATGTCACTTTGGAAACCCGGATATCATCATAACTTTGATCCGCTTTCACCGATTGCCCAAAAACATGCCGGAATTTACTCTGGCGCACAATGCTGCGACTCATGGCTGTGAAAAACAGAGACACATATTGAATATGCATAAAATAGTCTAAATAACATAATATTTAAGAATGATTTGATGTACACACTGTGGAAAACCTGCTAAGCAATCCCTATCAAACTGTTAAATGTATATTAAATTAAATTAAATTAAATGCATATTTGACTGCAACTTGCTTAATAATGTATAATTCAATTGTAATTATCGATAATTTATTAAAAAACATATTTGTTAATGACATTGACAGTAAAATTTTGCTTTGCTTTATTAATTAATTATTTTCTGGTATTTATTACTCCCTAAATAATGGCCTGTTTAAAGTTTTAAATCTTCATATAAACATACATGAATACACATCGCTATACACATTATGCATATTGTTATGAACATTAATAATGGTAATCATAATTTGAAAATAATGAGGACATTTTTTGGTGACAGGTATAACTGTGATAAACATTAATGTACATCGTAGAAGATTTACGTCCTTTTAAAATTCTTTTCACAGTTGTAGAGAGAATTATTTGTGGAAGCAATAGATGATGGACACAAAGAAACAGACACACAATCTGATTCAACACAAAATGTCAATGTTGCAAAATAAATAGAAAATTAAGCAGCTTGTTTAATATTTATGAGGTTGAAAATCAACATTTTCTTAAGGTTAAGCTCTGCCTTTCACTGACACAAAAATATTTAAATTAAATATTTATAAAGTTTATAAAGACCACAGAAGTTAATATAAAGGACAAAAAAACAAAAAAAAAACTAAGCTGAGCTAAGGAAGTAAAAGTTAACTTATGTTATAATTTGCATTCATCTTAATTAGTCTCCCAAGAATGAGACATCTTTGATAAAATCGTTGCATGGGAAACAACTATGCAAATATTCCTTAAAATATTTTTCAAGACAGATACTACATATATAGACTCTGACATAGAACAGAACATTGCTATGCAACAAGAACAATGACAACATTATTGGTGCTGCACAGTGATACAGCGAACAGGTGTTTCAAGCTGGAGCTGTCACTACATCACAAATTGAAGGAACAGAAATATCAATTTTTAATTAATGTTATCTAGAACTGGTATCATCTGATTCAGCCAGTTTTTGTTTCATTTGATATGTAACAGTCACATATGTTTCTTTGATTTACATGTCAAAGTATCATATATTATCTGACGTGTATTGCTTAGTTTTAAAGCTTTTAGTGTATATTTACTTATTTTACATATTTTATGTTTGTTTCCAATCTTGGCTGCTGTTAATTAAAATGTTTCCAATTTGTTTATCATTTTGGGGACATAATAAAATATGTTGAACAAGCATGTTTGACTCGTGTACTCAATTTAAAACATCCATACTTACTCTTAGTTTTACAATGCACGCGGTAGTGAAGTCAACTAACAACAAGGTTCTTTGCACTTATCTCTAATTTATACATCCACAAGTTAGAATTTTAACTAATTCATAGCATAGATGAAAATGTTAATATATAGTGTGAGACACATACATACATTCCGGATCCCCACGCCACAAAATTTGTGAAATCACAATTAACACTTATTATTAATTTTAAACTGACAAAAAACGCAATTGACACTGATAATACACCCCATAGGCAGCTAGAGCTGTTAAATCCCCATCAGAATGCAGTATCTTTAAACCACACAACAGTTTGTCCCATGTGAGAAGGCCCCCCTCACTGTCTACAGACACGGTCACTTTCCAAATATAGTCATACCAAACTGCCCAAGTGTCTCCCCCTCTGTCCCCTCCAGACGCGATCCTTCCATATTTACAAAGGGACAGAATGGAAATATACACTGCCAACGTATACAGCGTGTGCTATTCTTCACAATAAGCATTGCGCACACCTGGCCTTGAATTATATTTATAGTCCTACAGCAACTCACTGAACGAGCAGAACGTGCGCACTGATATGTTATTATGATGTCACAGCCTGTTCCGAACAATGTCACAACAAAAACTTTCCAAAAAACTAAAAGCGCGTGTCGTCACAATGCAGCATTCTATCATGAGGAACTGCGTAACTGTCAATCAAATAAATCACTTACCGCTGTCTTTGGGGAATATACGTCTTTAAATCTGCTCTTCCCCTATCACTAGACGGGTTAAGGCTCCTCTCGACGCTGCGCTTTTTAGAAGTGTCTCGTTTATTCCAAGTCACAAACTTGGTGCGGACTCCCAGAACTAGTGCGCGTTGCTGCTCACTAGTCGTTCCTGAATATCGAGCGAGAAGAGAGAGAGAGAGAGCGAGAGCGAGAGAGAGAGAGAGAGAGAGAGAGAGAGAGAAAACGGTGGACAGGGGGCTGGAGAAGTGCACAGACAGGGGTGTATATATGGCAAGCAAATTTAACAATTAGCCCTTAAAAACAAGTAGGCTACTACCTGGGTCATTCTACAGAAACGTCAATTTTTTTTCAGTCCCTAGCTTTTACAGAAATATTACAATTGAAAAACAAATGAGGGTTACAATTTTATATATATATATATATATATATATATATATATATATATATATATATATATATATATATATATATATATATATATATATATATATATTAAAATAAAACAATGTGTTATTTGAACAATTAGACGTTGTTTTACCATAATTGTGGCAATATTTGTTTTTAATTAATTATAAAGAATTCCAAGAACCACTAAACTGCTTGTTCCCGCACGTCCTGATTTTGCCAAGTCCGATGTGTTCCTAGGTCAACATATTTTGTTGACCCTGGAACAACATTCGACTCCAAAAATATATTCTTAACCATATCCCTACACCTAAACCTAACCTTAACCATGAGTAATCCCTAAAATCAGAGGAAATGATAGATGAATGACACTGATGTACAAGCACCAAACACTGATTTTAAGCATAAACTTCACAAAATCTATAAACTGGTTCTTCAAATCTGATTGGTTAATCACAATGTTGTTCCAGGGTCAACAACGATGTTGTCCCAGGACCATGTCTCACTTGGTAAAATCAGGTTAGGCGCTTGTTCCCACAGCCATGTACACAGGGAAAGTGCTTTATTTTGCAGTCAAAATCAAAAGTTTTCTACCATTTAAATTACCAAACTTTATTCATAACTATCAAATATATAATATAAATGGCATAATAAAATAAAAGGCTCAATAAATATTATAAAATAAATAGTGAAAACAGTGGTCCTCTGGATTTGTGTCACTGGTGTTACCGTTTGACAAAAATCTGTCATTTTGTAAAAAAAATAAAAAAAAGAACATTCACACTGATGACATCACTTGACTTCCTCCTTCCTATTTTCTAAAGATCTATGAAAAAGCCCATGTTAAGTCCACTGTTTCTTTTCAATTATCAGAAATGTTCTCATTTACAGTTTTTTACAGACGCTAGGACACATTTTGCAAAACTCTTCACACAGTTCTCCTAACCAACTTTCAGCTTGGCAAAGCAGTTCATTTCACATTCAAAATGCACTACAACTACCAAAACACTTTCTTCAGGTCTCAAATCAACTCATTCTTCCAGAACACTAGCAAACGTTGACAGCCGACAAACACACTTTGTCACCCACAAAACAATGACCTAAAAAACAATAACAACATGTAGCATTATACAATGTTTTCTTGTGTAAAACAAGGACATATCTCTGTTTATAATTCACTGCAATATATGTTACTGGAATGAATCAGACATGATGCAGAATTCATCAATATTTTATGTAGTTTATTTATTTTTTATTTTTTTTGCACTGAGTAATTACAAAATAGAAGAATTTGTATGCACACCATCCTCTGATACAGATATAATAGTAATGCTAATCTACTAATTGTCCAATTGTTATTATAGCATTTAATTTTAAGATTTAAGATATATTTCATTCAAATATTACTGTAGAAATGTAGCAAATTGCTGTCTTATCCAGTTTTGTATTGTGTTATTGTTCTGAACATCAGTTTAACAGTTTTGAAAACAGTATGTAAGCATGTGCAAATTGACTTGTACGTACAAAGAGTTTTGACAGTTGTTGTGTGTGAGTGAGAAAAGAATTCATGAAATTTGAGAGATGTAGTCATTGAATGAATTTTGTGCCAAAGCAATGATAATTGATCCTCAGTTTAGCCCACATAGACTTCTGTTGTGCTCACTGTGTGAAGAGTTTTGCAAAAGTGACCTAAGTATTGAGAAATGTGTCCTAGCGTCTGTAAAAAACTGTAACTCAAGATTTCATTTAAAGCTGTTAGTTGACGTCACTGGTATGACCTATTTATTGTTAGGGAATTGTAAGAAAAACAAAAACAAAAACAAAAAAAAAACAATAATAATAAAAATGGAATAAACTACTTAATTTAGTGAGTAATGCAATAATTGACAATATATGGTTTGATACCTTACAGCAGACATTTTGTAAAATGCTTTTTTTCATGAAAATTGTCACTGGTGTTACCTGGTGTGTTTCTTTTTTTTCAAATTAAATAAATGAAACATAATCTCATTATTTCTTGCATTTTCATTATTTTTCTGTAACTCTGACTACATGTGCTGAAAAACATATTAAGAAAAAATATTTAATAAAAGCTTTTTTTATTGATAAAGAAGGTAACACCAGTGACAAAAAATAGTTCCTGTGGTCTTGAAATAATTGCAAAAAAAGCTAAAGAGAAAAATAATTAAGCTGTCATTTATATGTATTCATAAAGTCAAAAGGTAATCTAATAATGTAGTCTAAGTTTAAATGTTAGAAAAATAAATACATTTTAAGACATTTTGCCATACCAAAAGTGGACGTTTCTGTAGAATGACCCACCTAAAATATTTAGGATACTAGTAAGTAGTCCAATAGTGTATAACATCTGTCTTTAAATGTTTTTTTTTTTCTCGATTAAATCCTATCTTCAGTAGTGAATAGCATCAATTCTATTTGTTACTATTACATATTATATACTAGTACTTATTCCTTATCTTCGAATACCTAATTAATACTGTGTATAATACTAATATTATAGTATTATATAATATTATAATAATAATACTAATTAATACTAGTAACTATTTGAACATTACAGTATCTAAGTCAATAGTTAGTGCAGCGGTTAATTTTGTTATAACTGCTAGGTAACAATGAGCAAGACAAACAATTGCTATATGATATGCAAGTGCTATAACAAGTCTCAGTTAGCTTAACGCAATAAACGTAGCAAGGTTCAATAAAAAGAAAATATGTAGAATAGAAAAAGAACAGAACAAGCGTGTTAGAGGCCTTTTTTGCTTTTGTTAATTGCATAATAAATAAAAAGAAAACTAATTGATAGAATGCAAAAATACTATTTATTAAGAAAACAAGCAGTAAATGAACAGAGTGCAAGTCTAAAGGGAAAGTTTTTTTTTTTTTTTTTTTTTTTTTAAGAATATAATTAAAATAGAGAGTGCTAGAGTTATGGGTAAAAAAATAAAATAAAATAAATAAAACACCTTGGAAGATATGTGTTTTCAGCCGATTCTTGAAAATGGCTAAAGACTCGGATGGCTAAAGCTGCTCGCATTGAGTTGGGCAGGTCATTCCACCAGAAGGGAAGATTTCATTTAAAAGTAAATTAAAAATGTTGTGTTTCTTTGGGATTGCACGACAAAGCAACATTCACTTGCAGAATGCAAGCTTCTAGAGGGCACATAAGTCTGAATAATGAATTTAGGTAAAGGGGTGAAGAGCCAGTGGTGGTTTTGTAGGCAAACAGTAATGCCTTAAATTTTATGCGATCAGCTATTGGTAGAAAGTTCAAATTGATAAACGGAGGTGTGACATGCATTCTTTTTTGGTTAATTACAAATATTGCTGACGCTGTCTTGAATAATTGTAAAGGTTTGATAGAACTGTCTGGAACACCTGCCAAGAGAGCATTGCAATAGTCCAGCCTGGACAGTAAAAGAGCTTGAACAAGCAGTTGTGAAGCATGTTCCGAAAGAAAGGGCCTGATCTTCCTGGTGTTGAATAAAACAAATCTGCAGGACCGGACAGTTTTAATCAATGTGGTCTGAGAAATTCAGCTGATCATCAATCAGAACTTTAAGGTTTCAAAGTTTTTGAAGGAGTTATGGTTGATGTGTCTAACTGGATGGTGAAATTGTGATGAAACAATGAGTTGAGTTGAAGGTAACAGTCCTTCATCCAGCATGAAATGTCTGTTAGACAAGCTGAGATGCAAGCAGATATTGTCGGATCATCAAGATAGAATAAAAGGTAGAGTTGAGTGTCATCAGCATAGCAGTGATATGAAAAGCCATGTTTCTGAATGACAACCTAGTGATGCCATGTAGACAGAGAAGAAAAGTGGTCCAAGAACTGAGCCCTGAGGCACCCCAGTAGTTAGATGTTGCGACTTGGACACCTCAACTCTCCAAGATACCTTGAAGGACCCACCCTTGAAGGAACTTGAAGGAAAATAGCATTTGCTTTTGCAGGAAATTAACAAAGGAAGTCTGTGGTGAGATACAAAAACATTATAAAAGGACCTGCTTTCTGTAGCCTGCAGATCTTGGGATGTTATAACAGACCAGTCAGAATCAAGTATACCAGAGAACCATATAATATTGTCCTTTAATATTTATTAATCACTATAGGATTAATAACTAGAAATTCAAATTAATGTTAAATCATAATGTTAAATGTGAAAGTAGCTTGCCATAGTGATGGGCAGGGGGGTCAAGGCGGTCTGATCTATTTTCGAAATGACTCTCAGTGTCGGGCTATTTTTCTCTGGTCGGTGACAGGGCTATAGATTGAAGTGAGAGCACACACTGAGGTCAGGTGGCCATAAGCACACAGTGTAAACCCCTGCATTTCACACCCTTGATTTAAGTATAAATCAGTTGCATGGACGTTTAAAATATACAATCAATCCTACAAATAGTCAGGTGATACCTTTGCTATAGCCCCCCTGACATTTGTTGATGCTTCCTGAAGCTGGTTTGTTGTAACTTTTTTGCATTACTTTACACTTTAATAAGAGTTTTGTCAGGTTTAAGTTAAATTAAAGCAGCAAGCAGCAATGAAAGGGTCCTCGCACCCTTGCTCACCACCACTCTGTGGCTTTAGGAAAACAGCTAATGGTGGGCAATATGCATTCAAAGTGATAAATATAGGAAGAATATGTCAGTCATTTATATGTGCCAAACTTTCTTCTGCCAGCTGGTGGCGCTATGATTTTAATTGAATGTTGTTGTGTAGATGTGTTCAGACCATGACTTTTATCAAATATGTGAAATTTGGTGCAGATTGAACATGGTATGTTTGAGTTAGTGTAAAACATGAAATGTGCTGTTGCCAGCAGGTGGCGCTAAAATTACAACTAAATAATGGCTTTTAGATTGTTCATGCCAGGACTCTTATTAAACGTGCAATTTGGGGCAGATAGGTTATTCTATAAGAGTTACAGCAACTTCCAGTCTCATGGCATTAAAAGCATGCTTTAGCACTAAGTAAGTGTTGCTATCCTGTTTGAGCATATTTCTAGCATGTTTAGCACACAATGGCATATTTTACTTTATTGCTATTAGTGCATCAAACATGTAAATTACTGTTGCCAGTAGGTGGCGCTATAACTATAGCAGAAAACTTGATGCTAGCACTTCGTGGTAACCTTGTCTGATGCACTCAGCCAAACATTCTAACCACTACCTCGCCCCTCACCACCCCCCAACCATTCCAATTTCTGTAGGTGGAATTTATTTTAATGATGGTCTAAAAGGACGCTTTGTGACATCACAAAACCCAGAAAACAACACTGCAGTCCAAACGAGCTGTTTGTTGTAGTTCTTGAAAAGGGATTTAAAAAAAAAAAAAAAAAAAAAAAAAAAAAAAAAAGAGGAAACATCTCCCTTTGGAGAATTGGAATTTTTGAGATTTGTAACTTTCAATATTTTTAATTTCCCAAACATACACACTACACATACTAAAATTCAAAAATGTAATAAGCAAAATAGGATCTTTCTAACTATGTCCTGAACAGTAAGAATAAGTACCGTAATACATTCAGAGTAATACAGGGCTCCCTCCCTTAAAGACGGGACCAATAGAGTGGACTCACAAAAGGCAATTTCTACCTGACCAAATATTTCAGATTTTAGAGATGAGAATAACATGAAATATATAAAGCTTTAAAAAAAAATTATGACGGTGGGAACCTGGTTAAAAAAAAAAAAAAAAAAAAAAAAAAAAAGTATTTTTGTCCATTTAAAATTTTCTTTAATTGTCACAGTTTAAGCACAATGAAAAGATATTTTTTCCAGTCTGACGACAAACAGACATATTTCAGTTTTCTTTCTTTTTTGCACTGTACATCAAACAAATTAACAAGCAACTCTAAATACATACTCTTGCGAACATGCTTCCAGAATACAAACCAGTAAAAAAAAAAAAAAAAAAAAAAAAAAATCTTAAAACAATATTAAAAAGTGCATATTAAAATCCCCCATGTCTCTTTTTTGTTGTCTTTCACAAAACAGAACATTAGGAAGGAAGAAACTGCACCAAAGTCAGAAACAGACAGAAAATGCACACACACCCATGGTAAAGTATACATATCATACACATCCACAAAATATACATACACAGACAGAGGCCCATAAACTCTACATTCTACAAGTATCACAGAATTGTTCCCATTCTCATTAAAACCACCTTGCACACACAAAATAATCTCACATCTGTAATAATTTTACACTCACAATTACGTCATTCATTTCTGAATGCATTTAAACATCTATGGCTCTCCTTCTACCCTTAACTCTCTCTCTCTCTCTCTCTGTCGCTCTCACACACATACACCTCCAGAATCCAATTCAGTAGAGGACATTGTGGTTTTCATTAATAGTCTGATAATGTAAAGGATGAAATGGTAATGTGTTACCATAGTATGCAAAGAATGACCTGATAGACACTGTGCAAAAAGTTTATCAGTCATAACATTTCATTGTTCATTAAGAGCAGCAATTGTATTCTACTCAAATGCTGGGTCAGGATAACATGATTCCATTTTTATGGGCCATCAACCCCACCAAAAACATTCAAATCACATTGTGCTCTAAAATATCCACATTGTTTGATTTCCAGTTGGATAAGGTATGAGGTATGTGTGTTAAGTTAAACTAATAGTTCACCCAAAAAATATTATTCTGTCATCATTTACCACCAAATCCCATATAACTTTGTTTCTTTTGTGGAAAAACAAAAGACATTTTGAAGAATGTTTTTGTCTACACAATGAAAGTCAATGGGGTCAATCTGGCCCGAACCTTTAATTTTAAGGGGAATTTTATTTTATTTTTTCAAAATAACTTATAGTCATAAAGGTCTGGACAGCCAAGAGACAGACGACAGATTTTTAATTTTTGGGTGAACCATCTCTTTAATCACAAACTCACACTGGCAGGAACAAACACACGTACACTCACACATACAGAATAAAAAAAGTCACATAGTGTGGTAAGGGTCAATGGTCCGTTTCTTCAGCCTCTGCAGGGGATGTGTCCTCCCATACTGTTGGCGTGTTGCCACGGATATCAAGGCAGGAGCAGGCAACGGGGCGTAACCTGCTGCCTCCTGTGCATTATCCCGCCTCCAACACTGATTGGAGGGTGGGGAGAGTGGCAGTGGTATGGGCATGACATCACAGTCACTATATTCTGCCTCTTCAGTCTCATCATCATTCTCTGCATGTCCGAGCCTATGAGATCCAGCGGAAGGATCAAGAGAGGCAGAAGAGGAAGGGAGAGCAGGAGTGCAATGGGGCAAAATGCGTTTCTTTTTTGAGGTATCGTCACTAAACAAGTGGGAACGTGGCTTACTGGTGGGAGCAGAGAGTAAGGCAGGACTTAAGTCAAGCTCGCTCAGGTCAACAGGCGAGAGCTCCAAAGACCCCAGTTTGGCTAACGAGGCCGAGCGCTTCATCAGTGAGGGTGGGGTCAGGCCAGCCTGCCGGATCCGAGCCTCCATCTCTTTGGTCCTCTGTCGCGCAGCCCGGCCCTTTCTTTGCTCCCTTCTGGACCATGGTTGGCTGAGCCATCTGTCCGAGCAGCCACTCACCTGCCAAAGGAACGCCCCGAGCTCTTTCAGGGTCTCCCAGGTTTCCCTCATGTCTTTCGGACAGCGCACTGGAGGAAAGTCGGAGTCTGTGTAACTCTCCTGCTCGGTGATTCCCTCCAGCTGTTGAACCATGGCCAGAGAGGAGCCAGATGAAATAGAATGTCTTTGTCTTGAGTGCGTGAGGTCGGTGTTCATGCGCTCTCCCTCCCTGAGTGGTCTCTTGCTCTCTCTTCCTGTTCGGTCCTCATCAGCCAAAAGACTCTCGTCTTTGTCCACCTTGTCCGTGTTGTTCTGAGGCTGGTGATGGCGTGTTGACACAGTGCTTGGATCAGGTGTGAGGTGTGTGTGTAATGAGGTCTCCTCAGTTTTCTCTCTGCTGCTGGTGTTGACGGGGGAGCGTCGTGAGGGACACGTGGGGGCCGAGGATGCCGGTGTCACTGACGAGACCTTCTGCTTGATCTTCTGCTCAAGCTCCCTGGTAGCTCGGCGCACTGTGCCCTTTGGCCAGTCACTTTGCTGGTCATTCCCATGCTCCACCTTCTCCTTTTCAGCTTCCGCTGATGTGGCTTGTGTGAACTCCTCTTCTTCAGTGCTGCTACTAGAAATAGGTTGGCAGGTAGGAGGGGGGGTAGGGGTTACACTGTGCAGTATGGTCTCCTTTTCTGAAACTGTGTTATGGACTGAGACACTGCTGCTCTCCTGTAGCAGAAAAACAGGAGCATAGGGTGGTTATTTGCATTGAATATATACACCTTCATTGTTTTGTTTTTTAAAGGTGAAGTGTACAATTTCTATGCCTCAAGTGGCGAAAGGTGGAAATGCACAAATGTGAGTGGTGCATGACTGTGCTAAACTCAAAGCCTTGATACTAGGGTGTTTGGTAGTTGCCAGTAAGTTACTGTGTAATTGCTTTGGTACTCGGGGTGGTGGAATAAATTCCTAGATCGATACAAAAAAAAGCCATGAGGCTTTGTGTCAACGAGTCATGTGACTGTATTGTTTGCTTAGAGAATAAAAGAAAACATGTTTATCTAGTCATTTTGAAATGCAAGAGCCAAGCAATTATATGTATATATATATATATATATATGTATATGTATATACAATTATATGTATATATATATATATATTTATATATATATATATATATATATATATATATATATATAGTTTTTTGCTGCAATTTACCCAAAAGTTAATTTTTTTTTTTAAATTTAATATATATATATATATATATATATATATATATATATATATATATATATATATATATATATATATATATATATATATATATATATATATATATATATTACATTCGCAGAAAGGACGAAAAAATAACTAGTGCTAAAAGTTTTTAGTAAGTCAATATATGTTTAGGGTACTTTTAGTTTAAACAAGGACATTAAACTGAAACGGTATGTTTTTTTACCATCAAAAAATTACACACTTCACCTTTTGCTCTAATTGTGTATGAAAACTGAATGCAACTGCAGCAGACCGAACAACACCATGACAGATGAAGGATCTCATGCAACATTTCTCCTCAACGGTGGGTGGCAGTGTGGGACATGACACCATTCAAACATGATTGTTGTGAGACACAGTATGGCAACGGAACCTGATTTTAATAAAGTTTGGCACTTACTCTCAGGAACATTATTCCCTTGCTGCAGGATGATAACATAATATTAAGACAGATGCATGCAAAGCTTTGTCCTGCTGTCTAAATAAAGCATTTATAGTCACTCATAGAGGTTTCATGTATTTCATTGATAATTAACATACAAGTAAATAAACTCCTTTTGTTCACTTGTGCATTTTGGGTGAACTATCCTTTTAAGAAATTATAAACAATTATAGCTTTGTAGGGTTAAACAGACATTCCACCCAAAATGCTGTCATGATTCACTCACCCTCGTGTTGTTCCAAACCTGCATTATTTAAATGTCTTTATTATTCAACTATCTTTCATTCGTGTTCCACAGAAGAAAGCCACGCAGGTTTGGGATGACATGAGAGTGAATACATGATAAAATGATCAATCCCTTTTAGTGAAGTTTCCAAAACTACACATTCCCATAATTGTTCAATACCACCTTACCTTTTTCTGTTCGTCCTCTTTGACAGGGTTGTCAGGAAGTAGCCGTTTCGTCTCTACACTCGGGCTTTTGTCCCGAGGTGTCTGCAGCATCGCCTGCTCAGAAGTCCCACGGATCTGACCCTCTTGAGAAAGACCCTGGAACTTCTCTCTGGCACTGAAGAAGTCAATGCGGTCTGTGCTTAGAGTCAAGGGAGGGGTGGTCGAGAGCCCAGCTCTGTGTAATGTAGCACTGGGGTGGTGGTCTTCATCACTGCTGTAACTAAGCCCTGCACAGTCCGTGTTAGGCACTTGCTGGCTGAGATCCTGCAGCCCTGAAGAGTCTGGGGTTTGCATGCATGGCTCAGGAGTCCTACTCCTAATGCTCACAGATGAGAGCACCTTTGGACTAGACTTCTCCAAAGGCACAAGATCGGATACCTGAAGCTGCTCAGAGAGACCTTGCTTGGCCTTTGCATCTGAGAAAAGCCTAGGGGAAGAGGGTGGGTTACGTACAGCGGCGGGTGGATGAGGATGACCTAACGGGACAGACTCTGCAATAGTCATGGAGGTAACATCGGATCTGACTTCTGGGAGCACAGTGGCAGCCCTGGGTCTGGGGAGGGAAGGCGTCTCTGTGGGTTCATGAAGGTTGTCGTCTGGGTTCCCCAGGCCATTGTAAATGTGGGTATCTGGCCAGGACGTTGTATCGGGCTCTGTCCGCTCCTTAGCTTCAGTAGCACTGGATGAGGTGGGTGTGAGAGTCTGCAGGTAGAGCTCCTGTATTGAGGGTGACGTCTGGCCGAAGGTCTGGTTGCGGGAATTGGAGCGGCCGAGAGATTGTGCAGCAGTGGCTTTACAGAGTGGCTCGTGGTGCTCCGACAGATCACTATCCGAGTGGGAACGCCACAATTTATTGTGTCTCTGTTTGCTAGTAAGGAGAAAATGAAAGGTTGGGTAAACAAAACATTCAGGAATCAGTATAATTGCTGAAAACACGAAGGTATAAAAGAACTAGAGGTTTAAATACATTTTTGTTGCTGATAAATAATTTGGTAATAATTTGGAAAAAAAAGATTTTGATTATAAAAGTAATCCAAGTCGAATAACTGATTGTGTGTTGAAATAAATTAGTTTTCTGTGTTTTTTCTTCTGTGCAAAATTAATATTTTGGTGTAAAAAAATAAAAAATTATAACATAGTCCTGCAAGTGAGCACAGAGTCACTCACAGCACGTTTGTCTTATTTCACACCCTCTGCTCTTATCAGCTAAGTGAACATTGACCGTAGTAACACATTATTTACAGTATATACATGTCGGCTTGCGATATAAGACTGTAAAATGACAGAAATGTCAACTGTGGTATAAAACTGTATCAAAAACTGACTGGGAGTTTTGTTCATCTTAAATTGTCCATTTCATGAAGAAAGGATTTTTCTTGCTTGTGCGTCTTCTTTTTAACATCACAAATGTTTATACAGTCACTTTTAATCAGTTGAATATATCCTTGTAATATACAAATATTAAAAGAAAAAAAATTCTTATAGACCCAACAACTTTTGAATGGCAAACCATTTATGCAAACCAAGCTACAAAAATGGGTCACTCTGAAATAGTCATAGTTATGATTTTAACATTAATATATTATCACTTAATTGCCTACACTTACACATTAAGTATTTAGCAACATGACCCGCCACCACTGTGTATGTCACAAATACAATTTTTGAACTGCTTATAATGGGTCAGAAAGGCGATGGATCAGAGCTTGAGTGGTTTTGTCAGACCTAAAAAACATGAATAATTCCATTCAGTGAATTTACAGGAAGTGCAAGTGCATTGTTGCACATGCATAACCACCCACACCAGAGCCCACATGCACAGACCTACAACAGAGACGCAAGAACACAATCAAAGACGCATTAGTTACTAAGTGGAATGTGGTCAAACAGCCACTGTAACTTCTCAATGAGTACAATCAGAGCCCTGTAATCAACTGTGAAAAGAAACATGTCATTAAAATGCAAGTGAATAAGTCTGCGGTCATTAGAGTGAGTGACATACCTGCAGGTTTAAATATTTGAGCGCACACAGACATTTCCTGCTATTCACATAACTACACGCATTCACATGGCGCATTTACCTGGCCTCCAGGATTCCCTGATACTCCTCCAGCTGTCTCATGAATGATGGGTTGGGTTTGGTGACCGCTCGCCGCTCTTTAACATACTCAAAGGCCTGCTCCAGATCCCAGCCGTACTCCTTCATGGCGTACGCAATCACAGTGGAGGCAGAACGACTAACGCCCATCTTACAATGCACCAGACACTTTGCCCCAGCTTTCCTGTAGGTATTATATTAGTCTTGTGTTAAAAGATAGATGAAGTGCTAGTACTGTCAATACGAAATTTTTTAGTGAAGCAAAACTAAAACACAGGTTAACAATTAAGACAATTAATTAATACTTTATCTGAAACCAAGGAGCACAGAAAAACAAAAAGAAACGTTGGTTCTTTTATACTAATACTAGTGTTCACATTGCATCAGAATTACATTAATTTCAACTTTCTCATTGAAAAACTTGAATGCCTTTGTTGAACCTGTAATTTTAACTGATGAAAATTCTGTGTTCGTCAGTATTCCTGTTAATGTATCTTTATGAGTATTCCTTGATTTTTTGTACTGGATTTTATTTGAAGTTCTTAATCATTTGGATTTTTAGCAATTGTATTGTTCATTGGTTTCCTAATGTAAAGTTCCTTGAAATCTGTTGAAATGGAAATTCAGATTTTTGTTTCACTCAACTGTTGTGACGTTATGTTAAAAGAACAACAGCAGCAAAATGGCAGCAGCCTCAACAGTAAAAGCTTGTTAGAAACGATGGGGAAAATATTTATTTGACCCCCTGCTGATTTTGCAAGTTTGCCCACTTACAAAAAATTAAGGGTCTGTAATTGAAAATAAACATATAGAGACAGAATACCAACCAAAAATCCAGAAAAAAACACATTACATAAAGGTTAAAAATTGATTTGCATTTCAGTGAGTGAAATAAGTATTTGATCCCCAAGCAAAACATGAATTAGTACTTGGTTCAGAAACCCTTGTTGGAAAGCACAGATGTAAGGTTTTTCTGTTGTTGGTCACTACGTTTGCACACATCTCAAGAGATGGGGTCATAGTTATAATTTCTCTCCCTCCAAAAACAGCTCAATTTTTATCTCATCTCACCAGAGCACTTTCTCCCAAGCCTTCTCTGAATCATTTCGATGTTCATTGGCAAACTTTAAACAAGTCTGTAGATGTGCCTTCTTGAGCAGTGGAACCTTGTGGGTGCTGCAGGATTTCAGTCCATTGCAGTGAAGTGTGTTACCAATGTTTTGCTTGGTGACTGTGGTTGCAACTGCCTTAAGATCATTAACAAGCCCCTCCTCTGTAGTTCTGGGCTGATTCCCCAACTTTCTCATGATCATCCTTACCCCATTAGGCAAGATCTTGCACAGAGCTCCAGACCGCGGACAATTGATGGTGGTTTTGTATTTCTTCCATTTCTGAATAATCGCAGCAACAGTTGTCTCCTTCTCACAAATCAAAAACATTCACTCACTGAAATGCAAATCAATCTCTAACCTTTATATAATGTGTATTTCTGTATTTTTTTTTTTGGTTGGTATTCTGTCTCTACCCATTAAAATAAACGTACCATTAAAGATTACAGACCCTTCATTTCTTGGTAAATGGGCAAACTTAAAAAATTAGCAGGGGATGAAATAAATATTTTCCCCAAAGTACCTAAAAAATTGTTTAATTTGCTGATTTATTATGGTCAGTATTGTAAATGCATTTTGGGATGAATTAATCAAGCCTCTTTCATGCAGAAATTCCATAAAAACACGGACAATGTGTCCCGGTATTTGTATCCAGTAAAGACATGTGACATTACGATTCGATGTGTATTATGTGACTGAGACGCTCTGTTTCACTTAAGCTGGCAAACAATCTCAGCTTCGTTGCAGATAGTGAAAAGCTACCATATTTGCGGCATTAAAGTTTGCATATATTTTTACATTACAAATGTTGATCTGCCTTCAAAATACCCGGTACAAGAGTTGCATGATAACATGAGTCATTCCCACACACATCCTTTATGGCATTGGTTCTGGCTTTTTTTCACACAGAGCTCGTCCTGGGACTGAAACCAGTAATGTTACTAGGGTCTCCAACCCATTATCGATCCCAAAATCAATTCTGGGTCATATCTGCATTCATACAGAAGACACTCTTGCCAATTTCCAGCAATTTTTTATATATAAAATTAATACATAATGAAAGAAAAGTGATTATTGGAGATTATTATTAATTTATTAGTCAAAACTGGATATCCTGTATATTGAGCCAATACGGACCTAGTGCTCAGTTCCCATGTTTTTACATTAAGATCTCTGATAGCTGTCACCTAATGCTCGGTCAAAGTTAGTCTTAAAAACATAAACAGTTTTTGGGAATTTATAGGACATTATTTCAGACAGGAAGTAAGGTGGGAGAGTGCTATATGTCGGTGTGCTGCCCCCAAGGGTATTGGCGCAGACTTAAAAACATAATTTAATTAACGTTTAATAATATCTCTAAATAAATTTCCATTTTTAATACTGTACAATATTGTCCAATAATAAGTCCAAAATCACTTTAACATTTAAACATTTTCGTTTTATTTTAATGTTTTGAATTTTTAAGTGTGAATTTTTCAAAATTGAGATTTATACATCACCTGAAAGCTGAATAAATAAGCTTTCAATTCGTGTAGGGTTTATTAGGATCTACATACTTAAAAATAAATTGCGTTAAAAGTTGTCCAAATGAATTATTAGCAATTCATATTACTAAATAAAAAATTTATTAAATAAAAAAAGTTTTTATCTATTTACTGTAGAAAATGTACTAAATATCTTCATGAAACACGATCTTTTCTTAATATCCTAAACATTTTTGGCATAAAAGAAAAATCAATAATTTTGACTCTATGGCTACTGCAAAAATTTATACCCCAGCGACTTAAGACTGGTTTTGTGGTCCAGGGTCACACATAATAAAAATTATCATAATTGTATTAGCTATCAGTTTAAGTTTAGGAACACAACCATAGATGGATCAATTTGCAGTTATGAGTGAAACCAAAATGATTGAGAGCAGAATCTCACAAATGTGGTATAAGTATTTAAAGTACTTGTATGTAAAATTGTATAACAATTACAGCTAGAATACCAGAGTGTTTTACTCCAAAGTGAGCATTAGGTGGTTATTCTTACTCACTTGGCTCTAGAGATGAATTTATAAGTGTCATTCCAGTAAGCCAGCAAGTCTGTGGCCTCTTCATCGTAAACCCGGATATTGTGGTACTCAAATAGGCTTGGGAAGAAGTTATCGATCTCCCGCGTCACATTAAGGATGTATTGCACCCTGATTGTAAACACAGACATAAGCAAAAATCTGTGTAATTATTAATGCCAAGAAGTGATTTCAAAGAGAATAATAAAGGATAACACAGGTTTATGGCTAAAACTCACCCGGTGTTTTGCAGCTCTTCCAGATTAGATGCATTCCATTCAGAACCCTATAATTATGTGCAATCCAAAAATCACTTGTGGTACAACGTAACCGAAATGAATATTTGAAATGTATGCGACATAACTCTCACCAGGTAAACATGCTCAAAAATCTCTGTGGGCCTGTCCATCTGGCCCAAGATGACGATCATCTCATTATCAATGTACTCCTTAAATTCCCGTAGGTTACACACCATCTGCATCTCCAGCTCTGTACGGATCTAAACAGAAGTGTGTGTGCAGGTACAACTTGTGAGGGAAGCACACATGAGAAGATTCTACTGAATGAATCATTCAGGAAGTGATTTTTAGCATGTGTATTTGGATCATACATCTTTAGAGGTGACGTTCTCAAGGTCCTTCTGCGTCATGATTTCTCTCAAACGAGTCTTGATGAGTCTCTCTGTTCTTTCTCTCTCAGTTGGCCTGGAGACAAAAAATAAAAAAATAAAAAAATAAACTTTCATATTTCTGTTAACATTTCTCCACTTAAAATATTTTTTTTGAGAAAATCTTACTCATCCTTTGGTACAACTTACAGCAAAAGATATATATTAGGTAATCTATTAACTGTATATAAAGAAAGAGTCTTGTTCTAAAATATAAAGTTCTATGATACATCAAAATTGGTGTTGGTTTGCTAAAATTGCTGGACCATTTACAAATTAGTACTCACACTTCAGAGAAGAGCACAGGTGAGTCTGCTCGGTGGGACTCCACGTCCTGCATGGCGTTCCACTCATTGATGCAGGCCTGATCTGAAGACACCCGGCTCTGGTAGTAACTCACCCAGGTCAGGAAGAGGCTGCCTGGGAAGTAGCTATGACAGCGGGCCACTTCACAGGCTTTATGAAGAGACTGCAGGGCAGACCTGAGAGAAAAAGGTGCTCCATATCAAAACATGCCACCATATCAGGGTCGGGCAGATACTAAATGGTTTCTTAGGCACAATATCAGATCAAATATTTAATCAATATTAGATCAAAAGCTTATGCAACAAATTAAGAGCCTAGGGATGATAGATGACATGAAACTACTAGATTTAACAATAACTGATTTAACAATTCAATTATAATAAGCTCTCATATTGATAATTCTTTCTTTTTTTATATATGTATTTTAATTAAAAAATAATATTTTTTTTCCTTTTACCATAAATGCATAGTTAGTTTTTATGAAAATAAAAATAACCAAATATGTAACAAAACATAAATAATAAAATGAAAATAAAAATAAATCAAATATGTAAGAAACAATAAATAATAATAAAAAAATAAGTTAGTGGAACAATACCATTTTTTTAAATAGAGGCCAAATAACTTTTTGACTATGATTTTTTTTTTCAATATGTAACAGTATCTGAGCAAAAATAATTATAATACTTTTCAGTAAAACTGTTCAAAATATTAATGCATCACAATTTGAGCAACTGAAAATGTCTGGCAGAAATATAAAACAAATCTCTTTATTTTCAATTTAAAAAACTGAAAGCTTTCATTTTATTTACAAAAACCTATTTACTGAATCTCAGGATAAAAGGGAAAAGCACCCACCACATGGCTTGGACTGATACAGGCTTGAATACGTGAATCTTGTTATCTGTAGACACACTGAAACCCCTGTGAAGACAATAGAAGAGTGAAACACTCTCTGAACAACCTGCAGGAGAATCAGATGTGTTGGTTTTTAACAGATTTGTCACACATACCCGTCACCATCCAGGTGGATCCGCGTGTCACTCCACAAAGGAAGCACCATGCCTATGGAACAGGAACTGCAACAAACACAGAATGCAATTAATTTGTAGTTACTATATGTGACACTGAATGACAAAACCAGTCTTAAGTCACTGGAGTATATTTTTAGCAATAGACAAAACAACATTGTATCTAAAATCATTAGAATATTAAGTAAAGATCATGTTCCATGAAGATATTTTGTCAATTTCCTACCATAAATATATAAAAACTTAATTTTTAATAAGTAATATGCATAGCTTAGAATTCATTTGGACAATTTCAAATGTGATTTTCGCAGTATTTATATTTTGCACCCTCGGATTCCAGATTTTCAAATAGTTGTATCTCAGCCAAATGTTGTCAGATCCTAATAAACCATACATCAATGGAAAGCTTATTTTTTCAGCTTTCGGATATATAAATCTCAATTTAGAAAAATTTACACTTAAGATCCAGGGTCACATATTTGATTGGTTTAACAGTAAAAAGAAGCAGCACATCCAAACCTGTCGGAGGGGCTGAAGTCCATGCCCAGCACCACACTCTCTTCTGTGTCCTGTCTGCCATTAGTGGAGACCACCACCATGTAACGGGTGCACTGTGGGAAAGCACTCTCCACCCGCACAGCCTTTAGGAAGAGAGAATTAATTTAGAAGAAACATTGCATCAGGTATTTTAGATAAGGCTTTTGACTTTTTATGCTATGATTGACATTTTCCCCATTTTGGATTCTTGTTGTATGTAAAGTATTCAATGTAGTGTGAGCTGATTTTGGTCATGCTGTGCCCAAAAATGTGTGTGTTACTGTGTGTGTGTGTTAGGGGGGTACTCACCAGACGGATGTTGTCCTCTGGCCGCAGTAATGTGAACATTGTCTGTAGGTGCTGCTGAAGGTCTCCTGCTCCAAAAGTTCAAATTGTTTATTAACTATTATTAATCACATTCTTTTTATTGCCATTTTGCACATGTTGTCTAACGGATTCCCTTACCTGCATGTTTGCTGCGCTGTGCTGTGATTCTGGAGGAGCAGGTGGAGGAGGAGGAGGAAGAGGAGCCATTTCCACGTGGAAGGAAAAGGGCAGCACCTTTTACTGTTAGGAAGCTTTCACTGATGCTGAGGACAGAGAAGGAGAAAGAAATTGAAATATAGTGTATATCTGAATATAAATACATTACCATAAAGCCAGGGGTCAGTATGTTTTTTGTTTAACAGTAAAGACATCCATAACGTCACAAAAGATTTTATATTTAAAATAAACAATGTTCTTTTTATATTTCTATTTATCAAAGAATACTGAAAAAAGTGCATTTTAAACAAAAATATAAAGCAGTACAACAGTTTTCAACATTCATAATAAAATTCTTTAAAATATGCGAAACATTCAACGTAAAAATTAAGAGACAGAACCTAAAAATCTACAGAACAGAAAAACAAATGCTTAAACTTATTTCATTATGCTGGTCCGTTTCGCAGAGGTTATTTTGTGAAATTTTAAAAAGTAGTTGCATTTAGAAATCAGTTTATTCTTAAACAAGCCAAGAGAGGAAGACATCAGTGTCTATTATGTGAAAGAAACACTGTGTTATTTCGATCTTTTCTATGAATTCTGACGGGTTTTACATCCCGAGCGGAACATGAGACACTGAGTTCAGTAAGGGAATATGGGAGGACTCCTTTTTGAGGGCATTAGCTCACACACCGAACTCTCTGTGCAGGACACAAACAAGAACACTCTGTTCCCCATCACTGCGACAGCTGGGGGATCTGTGTGTGCGAGTTTCTGTTCTTTGAATAATCCCATGCAACATATCTCCCTTCAATCAAAGACATTCAGACTATGCAGACTGTAAAACAGTGAGTGAGTGTGAATAGCAGAGAGAACAGAGAGGTGAGAGAGGCACGGATTCATTTAGAGCATGTGTGCCTGTTGTTTTGAGTCATGTGCGTAACCATTTCCCTTTTTATGAGGGTGTTATTGTAGGTTGACTTCAAAGTATGAGAATGAAGTATTATGGCAGAATGCACATGTGACTGTGTGTCTAAAGTCTGTCACATCTTTTTATTGATCTGTGTTGTTAATTATGAACCGGTTACATTATTTTTTTATAACTACTATAAAAGGACTGTTTTTATTAATAAGATTTTGTTTTTGTAGGATATTTGGCCCAAGAGCTTTGTAAATATTAACAATATATCAAAACAAGTTTATGTATTAAAAAAAAAAAAAAAAAATATATATATATATATATATATATATATATATATATATATATATATATATATACCTATGTATACACACATTTTAATTAACATCTTAAGTATAAAAAAACAATACAAAATATATAATGACTATTTATTAGAACAAAACCCAAACTGTACTGTGAATATGTATTTTAACAACGTTATCATATGAACCAGTCAGTAATCTAACGGGATAGTTTGGTTTTGTGATTTATTTATTTGTGATTTAATTAGGGCTGCGTGAGAAATCGCATTTAATGTGCATTAAATGCGATTATATTTTGTGTATGTTAACGCAGCTTGTCAGTGAACCTCAGCTCTGTGTAGTAAATCTCCTTGTGAAATCACACAGGTGATTGCGATTTACCACGGATTGCAGAACCGGCTATACTGACAAGATGCACATTAAATATCGAATGCGATATTGTAGCCCTAAATTTAATATTATAAGTTATTTTCTTCTGCATTCTGTACTTTGACAAGTAAAACTGATTGTATTTAATATTAAATTATTAAACTTGTTATTAAAAAGAAAAATATCGAATGGGGTCTTGCCTCCATCCACTGGTGTTATTGACTGGATTGAGGCAGATATAAATGTGAGTTGTTAGAAGATCAAGTTGTGGCATTTCGATTTAAAAAATAATCTTTATTCAAAAGTATTTAAAGGTATTTAAATTTCTGATTGTTTTATCACACAAAGTTATTGAATGGCTTCAGAAAACTAGCATACAAAACAAAGAAAACACAAAAATATAGATTTTTTTGTTGCTGTTATATCATTTTGGAGCTGAACAGCTTTTTTCCCCTTTCATTATGGACAAAAATTATTTACTTTCCTAATTCATGGAAGAAAGAAGGGTATACAGGTTAGTAAGAGCAGGACGGTGAATTAATGATGTAAAATATTGGCTTCAAAAAGGAAACAAACAACACAGTAACTGTTCTTGGCTTATTTGCAGTGGAACATCATAACCTGTGGTTTAGAGAGTGAGCAATCTGAAGAGACTCAGAGAGAAAGTTCCCATTTAAATCATAAAAATCCTTCTACCCTGGAAAACAATTTAGGAAATGTGCAAACTATTCCATGAATGGCCACCACAGTAACTAACAAACTCAGAATAGCACACAAATAAAGAAGCAGTTTGACGGGTCAAGAACTGTCCAATCACACTTCAATCTACGGTCCTTTCTATGCTCGCACAGTACAACGACGACATACTAACACATGGTTTCATTTAAGCAGTGGTTTGTGTGTTACAGCAGGAAAAGGGAGGGCAAAGAAAGAAAGGCCAGATGACAAGTGTGTAATGGTGAACCGAACAGTCCATCAATGTGTGTGCACTGACAACTTCAAGACTGAGTCATTATTGAAAGCAGCCCCCCACATTTCGGAATCAATTTTGATCTTGTTCATTTATATGAATCAAGACAGTCTGCATATTCAAAAAATAAGTTTGGATAGGGTTTATGTATATATAACAGCTTAATAACAATATTTATGTAAAGACATAAAAGCCCCAGATCACACTTTGCAACAGTGCTATCCATATTTACATGTATATACAAACACTGATCAAATTGAAGATGTTTTTTCCACATTTAAAAAGAGATTTGTGGTGTGCAGTATGCTTGAACAGATTGAATGTATTGTTTTTGCATAATGATAAAAACGTGTGTGGCAAGGACTTCCTGTTTACTGCGAACAGGAAGATGATGTAGGAGTAATGTAAGGTGAAAGACTATACTTTGTTTGTTTTGACTGTCTCAATCACCATGTGACACAACATGCGCCACATACATGTAACATGCTTCACAGATTGGAAATCATCTGACTATAGTTTATATTCAGGTCCTTGATAAACTGAGCATCCTTCATTACAGGAAGTAACAGTACTTAGTCATCACAGATAAAGAGCTCAATGGAATCACAATATAACTGAACTGAAGTCTGCGTGAGAGAGAAAAAAAAAGAAAAAGAATGAACTGAAATGTATAAAACTATTAACTTAAAATTAAATTAATTCATTTTAATAAATAAATAAATAAAAGAACTCCCAAAATAACCAAAATAAAATTAAAAGACAAAAGAGAATAAAAAAAAAAAAAACGCATATTTTGGTATTGTTTTTTTTTTTTTTACTTACAATCGGCTGATGTTGTCCTGGTACACTAATCCGCTCTGCAGCAGTATTTGTATTCCATTGTGTGTAGACGGGCATTCTGTGGAGGTGCTTAAAGAAATCGCCAAACCACCTAAAGTCATCCTTTATGTCAGACAGTGGTGAGGAAACCCTCACTGAAGCTTTCCCATCCTTTTACCACATGCTGAAGAAATGATTAAACACATGGGCAACTACTCAAGTTCCTCCGAGCAACACAGCGCTTGGATAAATGTATTCAAAGCAAATTCAGCGGTAACTCATTAAAAACTACATCATGTATTAACTAGTGCTGTTGTGTGTAGACTCTCTAAGTTCGGGTCTCTGGTGTATCCATCTGCTCTGTGAGTAAATACAGGCAGACACTGAGATGGTGGGCGGAGTCAGGACAACTCCTTATCAACCCACAGAGTAAACACAAGTGAACTGGATTTAGAGCTTTATATTGCTTTATTGATTCCCATATAATAGAAACTGAAACATATTTTACATTTTCGCATGACAAAGTCTTTTAAAGTCATAAGTCTTTTTAAAGTGATTTGCTAAATGACTATTTATTAGTCTAACCGAATCATAGTGGTTGTGATAAACCTAAAATGTCTACTACAGTCTAAACTGCATTTGAATTAGTTTAAATAAAAACATGAGACTAGGGACAATGTAATGTAATTATCTTAAACAACAAAGCGTATTTGATGTGAACAAAACACTGAATGATAATAGCCTCAAACTACATGAGACCTACACACTGAAACACAGTTAAACAATGGGGGGAAGCTAGAAATAAAAGTGAGGAAACTGCAGTAAGTGCTTTTAAACAAACTATGAGCTCTATATGTGTTTGTTCGATCGAGGCTGTCCTATTTTTAAATAACACAGGAAAGATGATGGAATTTCCATTGGTAATGATAGCAATCATGGGAACCCTTGGTAGGGGACAGGATAGTTCTTTTCCCATGGGTCGCACTCGCCCTTTGTACTACCCAGTTTCCTCTAAGCTACCGAAATCCTAAACCAAAGGTGAAGCACAAGGCCTGTCTAAACACTCAGGTCCTGTGACAATGTGCTATGGCAATGTATTTAAACCGTTACCGGTTGCTAAGGCCAACAAAACACAAATACCGCTTTTGTCAGAAACTTGTATAAACAAACAAAAATAAATAAATAAATAAAATAAAAGATTAGCAAAGCATTATTTGTTGTCAATTCAAACATTCTGCACTGAATTTTGATCACAAAATAATGATGTAGTTTTGTTCTGTAAAAACCTTGGTTGGAAATGAACAGGGACTCAAAATTAACTAAAATGAACAAATTTACAATAAAGGGGAGACAAAATTCCTCTTTACAATAAACAAATCTATTACAGCTGTCCCAATTAAAGTAAAATGTGAAAATGAAAGAGAAAAGTTGATTGTGCCATTGCATTTAGATCTGCTCTCCCTGCATCAAAGTTCTCTTTACGTGTTTTGCAGGGTTAAGCATTTTAAACAATCAATCTGTTTCTGACGAGCTTACGAATCTAATGGCCAACTAGAGGCATTTGGATGAGTCACCGCTGTAAACAAATGACTGAATTTTGCACTTTTGAGAATTCTCTCATACATTGGGTTGGGCGATATGGCAAAAAATGTAAATTTAATTTTTTTCTGAACATTTTACCGATTGTTGATTTTTTTTAAGCAATTTTTAACTAGCCAACTTGAAAATGTAACTACACCATGATTAAAGTAACTAAAGGGTTAATAAAGAAAATCTTTTGCAAGTGCACCACACATGAAATTGTCAACATGATACAAATGTTAAACAAATCACTTGTTAAATATCTTTGCTGAAAAAAAATCTACAAAATACAACTACATCTTGTACTAACTTGTCTTATATATGTTATATGTTCTGAAATAATACAAGGAGAATGCTTTGTATCTCATATGTCAAGGTAATTCAAATTAAAAATTACTTAAAGTACATCTTCCTGCATGTTTTTCCTATTCCACCCTGCGCGTTGTTTCTTTGTTAACACAAAAGCACATTCTGTGTGAATGCCGTTTAATGATATGAGATCATACGGATCATTCTTTTCTCTTTACTGTTATCACTGGCATATTGTCAAATTGTCGAATGGGGCTTTTCCACTGCATGGTACGGCTCAGTATGGTTATATCATGGCTGTAGAGGTAGCGCAAATATAACCACATGTGATTAATCCCGCCCACTCTAAACTCACGTTACTAAACTCCAGTGGAGATGCAAACTGAGCCGTGTTGTGCCGTACTGAGCCATACCGATGCCGATCAGCAGTGGAAAAGCACCATAATTATAATGAGTGGCAATATTTCTATTCAAAATTGCGATTCCTTGATAAATAATAATAATAATAATTGTGGCAAAGAACTGAATTCAAATTAATCTATAAAAATCAGAAAAATCGCCCAGCCTTACTCATACACAACAAAGTGCAGATCAGATATAAAATATTTATTTTGCAGTATAGACAGCTTCAGTGATGACAGCAGGAGCTGTATGTTAACATTAATTAGCTAGGTGTAGGGGTGGTAAAATCTAAATTATTTTTTTAATCAGCTTTACTAGTTGGTGTGTTGTCTGAATGACTTGTCAACTAAGTGGTCTTGAGGTATTCCTCAGTAATTTGCTGGTTTCAGGTTCATATCAGACATACTTCTCAAGGGTGTTTACACCGTACGTGTTCTTAAAGAAAATTTTTCACAATTTAATGCATGTTGCAAGACATTGCAACAGCCAAAGATGACTGTTTGCATGTACGGCTTTACCAGTAATTTTTTAAAAAGGGATGACTTTCACGAGAGGGATTTACTGTGCAAAAACTAGAAAACTAGTCGTCTTTTCATAATTTAATTAGGTTGATTTTTTTTATCCAAATCATGCTCATCATGGGCTGACTTTGGCCCAATGCTTCTACTGTATAGGAATCAGTCTGATTATTTTGCATACAGCAGTTATGTTACGTAACGTATGTTAAGATACATCTACATTTTCACAATTTTCATGGTGTGTGTGTGTGTGTGTGTGTGTGGAGGGGATCTTTCTGAAATTGTGGGAATGCTATCAGTAGCACACATAAAACACAGCTGTTCATACAGGAAAATGTACCACATCACCTGTAGACCATCAAGGCTGTTAAACTAAAGGCTACAGCATGTTATCAGAACACACGTGACTGAACCTGTGTCAATATGTATTTTTCACAGTAGAAAGATTCTATTTATACACCTGAAATAAACTACAAAGTTTCGTACACAACTTTTTAAAATGTTTTTTCTTTTCTTTTAGCTAACAAAGGCTGCATTTATTTGACCAAAAATGGAATATTACAATTTACAAAAAACAATGAATAATATATATATATATATATATAAAAAAAAATTCTGTTTTAAGATGTAGTGATCTGATGGCAAGCTGAATGTTCAACAGTCTTCAGTCAAATGATCATTCTATGCCAATATTTTAACGTCCTTATGTAGCCGAATCTGCTCTGATTTGTTTTGCTGCCTTCAGCTAGCGCTGTGACATCGGCTGACCCTAGTTACATGTGGTTTGCCTGGCCATGCATCAATCAGAAGAGAGGCTCATGAATATTAATTAGACAGGCCAAAATCAACCTGTCCTTAGCAGACCTCCTGAGAAAGGAGCTGTAATATAATGAGATGGTTTTTGGTAATTATACCACAAGTATATATTGTTAAGGACATCAAAACCTAAAATAAAATTTTAATTTAATGCATTCTTGCAAGATAAAAGTATTAAAAAATTGTTTTTTTTAATCCTCTAAAAGGGACACAGTAGGGGTGTAACGATTCACTTGTTTTCTCGATGCATCGATTATAAACCCTGACGATTCATATGCATCAATCAAGTAATCGATTTAAAACGCTAAGAATCTAATGAATCTATAGCGATTCAATGCTTTTAAAATATATACACATTAAATTACTACACGAACGAATTAATGGTGACCTTGAACAGTGTTTGTGCCTAGCATCTATTCTACACGTGCTCCACTATTACAGCTCGAGACACAGGACTGTGCTCGCGCTCTGATGCAGCTTATGTGTGATCTCTCCTCAGGACTCATGGCCAGTAACACTAAAGTGAAGTAGCTTTACTTTTCTGTAGATGGTCAATGGCTCTCTGCTTCTTACCAAAGCCATTACCTGAGAAGTCAAAAACTGCATATTTATTGAATGGACGGAGCAGAAATGTAAGTGTCTAAATCATACGCACAGTTCCATTGAATGATAAATGTGTTTATAAACCGAATGTACGAAGGAAATTGTTAAAATAACCACAGCATTAACAACGACCTTGAAATAAGAGCGCAAGGTTTATCTGATAATTAGATGCATGAAAGTTGGGTTCGTTGCTTTAGCAAAAAGACATTGGCACATTTCTCTCATAATCAACATTTGCTGATGGGGAGGAAAAGTTAAAAAGCTACTATAGCATTTTATTCTGTGAAAATGAGATAAAGAAGTTTTCACACTGAAAGAGAAGTGATCTTGGTCTCATAGACTTGCCAGGCTTTATCTGCAGTTAAACTGAATAAAAGCAGAATGAACTGATGAAACGCTAAGAAAAAAAAACACAATAAATAAATACAATTTATAAATGATGCAGTGCTAATTGATATCATTTATTAGAGTACAGAAACTATAAAGTATATTATCTACCTTATTCTGTGCAGAAAATTTAAATAATAGCTAATTAAATGTAGTAGCCTATATAAAACAATCATAAAATTGCCATTAGGAAAACATTTTTTGATTACAAATGATTATTGTCGAGCAGTGTATTTTATTTCTTACAGCAAATTAAAAGTACTAAAAAAGAAGGGAATTCACTGTAAATAATAATAATAATAATAATAATACATACGCTACATACATAAAATCATTATATTTGACATTTCTGTCACTTCTGAAATGATGGCTACGCCCCTGGTGTGATGAAATGTTAGCTTATACATAATACTTTTAATTCTCTTTTTTAAATTTTTTAATTTTTTTATCTTGGCTTACATACATTTTTACATATGTCATATATATAGCATTATTAAACTAGCATCTAACAATGGACAAAAGTTTTTTTTCTTCTCTAACCTATGGCCATAAAGGCTGCTGTAATTTGCCCCCTGACTAAGCATTTACATAATTTAGGGGAAGCATTTAAATAATCCTGTGAATGCACTTAAAGAGTGCAGAATCAAATCGTTTGAATCGAAGCGAATCAAATGTATTTGCAAAATTGAATCGAATCGAATCATTTTAAATTTGCAAAAATCGTTCTTGAATTGAATCGAAAACCTATGAATCGAGAATCGAATCGAATCACTGCCTACCCCAAGATTCGCAGCCCTAGGACAAAGGCACAAGCTAAGTTGACCTAGAACAAAATCTATTTTATCTATTTTATTAAAATTTTTAGCAAAAGGTTGATTTACTCAGTATATGTGTTTGCTGACAATTCCAATTAAATACTCAATTCTGCAATGAAAGATGTTTTATTTTTTAATTTTTATATCTTATTAATCTTTGGTGAAATAATCCTCTTCTAAACCATTTATTAACACAGTTTCTCAGACTTGATTAAACAAGTCATATTTTTCTTCGGGCCAGTCTAATGTTTCCTGCTTAGAGACACAAAGTAAGTCCAACAGTCTCAAAGTAAATCTATAACGCTGACTTACACCTTTGCAAATACATTATATGCTAGATCAGTCATGAATGTACTTGTCTAATCTCTGCAATACCACAAACTACATATTTAATCTACCAGTCTCATCCTGCTTCCTCACAGGTTTTCACTGACAGCCGTCTCCATCTCTGTTTCGACTTGTTCTAAATGCAGCTCTACTCACCCTTCTGGTACCATTCATCAATGACTAATAAAACTATTCCAGTACATTGCTTGCAGTCCAATTCTTCATAAAACAGAATGTAATGGTCTGTTTCAAGTACCTCCAGACAGTAGAATATTTTTCTGTGCCATGTAAGAAATATACTGACTGAAATAATTATATTAATGAACCAGTAAGAACCAGTAAGGCCAAATATTTAATAAAACTCCAGTGGTTTGGTTTTGTGTCAGCTTTAGTCAAACCCATCTATTACAGAATATATTCTGCTGCCACATTAAGTGGAATAATTAACATTTTTACAGTGATGTAAACAGGCATGCACACACAGTAATACTTTTGGGTTGGAGATAAATCATATACTGTCAAACTAAAATATTCATACACCTTCAACATTTCTCACATTACCCTTGTTTATTTGCTATAGTTTATAAATATGTTAAATTGTGTGAGAACAAACTAATCTTGATAATGTCAGATAACTTTTATATATGGTATGTAATGAATTAGATTGAACAGCTGTTAATTGGTTAATTTAAGTACACATCAACCAATTCCCAAGCAATGCTTAATTTTGTCTGTGTCATTTTGGGGTATAATATGTCACAGTTTGCTTTATTTTGCTATTCTCACTTACACATATGAAGTATAGTGTCCTGCACCCACTAGTAAACAATATTTCAAAAATTATATCTGCTGTCTGAATAATGTTTAGTTTGCCTGTATATACTTTACTATTGTTGAATATGAAAGAAATGAGAAATATGGTGGGAAGCAGAGGCTCTAAATCACAACTTTTATGAAAACACGAGTAAAGGCAAAACTGGCTGTACTCGTTTGTTCTCTGTGATAAGCCAACACAAGAGGAAAGACCACATCAAGTTGTCGCAATATGATATCACAGCTATCATCATGATGATAATGTCCATGAAAATTCGAGCTGCACTGCAATGATCTGTCAATGTACAGCATGTCTGTGTTTTTACAGTGGTCTGATGGCATATTCAATAACACTGACATATGAGAACTTCCTATCACATTCGATCCTCTGCCAGAACTGGAAGTGCACTTTTATTCTTTTAGTCACATTTTAAGGATGTCTGATTAAAATGTCACCAGAAAAAAACTATATGATATGTGTGCATGAGACAAGAGCAAGTGACGTCTCAGGTTAGGACAGAATGCTATTGATTTCTGACACAGCTACTGACTAAGGATCTGCGCTTCCATAGAGCTAGGATATCTTTAGACAAAATGATCTTGTAACATTGTAACCGCCTAAAGGAAAGATTTTGATACATCATTTCGACTTTTTAATGGCATCATGAAAGTGAGAGTTTCTTTGCTCTCTGTCAATAAATAAAAGCAATGTATTGCCATTATGTAATAATGCAGGCGTCATTAGAAAGACATCCTTTTGTGGAGGACGTCCTTGTTCATGTGACTGCCTAAAGCTAGTGTTATACTTTCCGCATCCACAAGTCCTGTATTGTATGCTTGACGTAAAATTCGAGTCTCTGCACAGACATCCGCATGCCTCCCATATTTTGTGACAGCAGGCTTTAAAAGCACCAATTGCAATAAAAAAATAGAAATTCTGTAATAAACAAACCTGCACACTTATTGTGGCAACTTTCTTTGACTTAGTCTATGACTTTATAAAGCAATGGTTTTTATGACATCGAGGCTCCTTTGAGAAAGGTTTCAGAATGAGGTTTTCTTACCTTCTGGGCTGAGATCGGCGGTCATCTTCCCCACTGCCAGACTCCTTTAAAACAATAAATAAAAGGAAACAGATTTATTATTTGTATTGATCTGCAGCCTAACATACTACTAATATTGTAACTCTCATGCTAAACTATTTGATGAAACTGCAATGTAAACATTAGCATAAAATTAACCTTTAATATTGGGGTCTTTAAAAAAAATCAGTTCATGCAGAGACAGAGCATCCAATATGAACGATGCATTTATATAGAGCTTTATTGTGTATTGTTGTACACCCAAAGCACTTTACAATAATTTGGGGGGGAGGGTTCCCTCATCGACCACAACCAGTGTGCTGCATCCATGGGATTTTTAATGACCACAGGGAATCAGGACCATGGTTTTCAACGTCTTATCCGAAAGACTGTGCTTTCTGACAGTATAGTCCTCATCACTACACTGGGCCCTTATGACCCACACACGCTACAGGATGAGCACCCCCTGCTGGCCTCACTAACATCTCTTCCAACGGCAACCTAGTTTTCCAAGGAGGTCTCCCATCCTGGTACTGACCACCAGGCTCAACCCTGCTTGGCTTCAGTGGGCAACGGTCTTGGGCTGCAGGGCGATAGGGCGATATGGCTGTGGTATATGCTGTATTGTAACTTCACTAGGTTAGCTTTAGTTGAATTTAACTTAAGGTTGTATTTTTGCTTAAAAATATTTTTAATTTCACAAAACTTAAATTGAGCTCAAACAGTGATTGAAAGATGCCCTTCAGTACTACTGTGGTACTCCATGTATAACCCCTAGTTTATTATAAAATTTGTAATAAATGCACTTAACCTCCTAGTATGATAAAATGTCTTGTTTTTGCACAGTAATTATTTTGTTCACAAAATACTGAAGAAGCCATCTTGCTTCATAAACTGAAAAATAACCCATAACTTGAACAAATGCATTTACTTTGTTTGGGTATTGTCCTGTTCTGTGCTTCTACTATTGATCTGTATAATAAATTAAAGCAGATTTCTTGCCAGTGATCAATCATTTTTTAAAGAAACAGTTCAGAGTAGCATAGCATCTTTATTCAAATAGTAGAACATAAACAGACAAAATAAGGCACAATATCATATTAAGAAATAGTTTGATAAAGGCTGACAGGATATTTGGAAGATTGCTTTTCTCATGACACAACACGCTCTCTAAACACTGGAAATTTCAACCACAGCCTACTTGTGTGGAATAAAAATGATATCGCAAAAACAAGGGTCCCACCAGTTTTAGGCCTGATTTAAAATGCACTGCATCTGTAAGACTTGGATTTGCCATGTTTGGAAATACACTGAATGCAAAAGACGGGTTATCATTACAGAACAAATTATTTCAAGCAACTCATGACAGACATGACCCTAGATGGGAATGATTTTGCATAAACACAAATGAAAGCTCGGTGTTTTGCATTATGGAAATGTTTTGCTGCACGAAATCTGCGTTTCAATCATTTGGTTTTGAGCAGCAAATGACTGTCAATTCAGACCTCCTAAATATTTGACTATCCAATGAATACCTTAGTCATAAGCACAGTTCACATAGGAGTCTAGTCGAAGCACAGTACAGCAAACCAAGCCCAGACTAGTATTAACCGATTTCTCACAGATATCACATGATACAAGATCTTAGAAAGACAACAAAATCAAATATAAGAGATAATACTTGTCCACTGCTTAACAGAACATGTTTAGCAAGCAGGTTGGAAGCCTTTTTAAAGCATACTTCTCAAGAAGATAATAGTGAAAGTAGATATTGGATCCTAGAACAGCAACTGAACAGACAACACTGACATGTCTTGCAACTCAGTAATGGTAAAATACTACTGCATATTATAATAGGTCTTGTCTTTTACCCTTACATACAAAATGACCTACAAATGCTAACATTCCTCTAAGCTAAGTGAATTAGATGGATGTCAAAGTTATTGTTTTAAACATTTATTAAATGTGTTGTCTAGTTATCTGCTAGGAAATTATAGATAATTACAATAATTTTATTATATCAACAGGAACGGTTTTTAGTAGTGAGGAAAAAGAATTAAAAAAAGTCATATAATTGAATGAATCTAGTATAAATTCTATAAAACAAAAATAGTTTGTATTCGTGTTTCTAAATTTTAAATTAGATTTATTTTGAAGATACACAAATAAATCTGAATTACTCTTTATGCTTGGACATCTAATAACAGGTGAAAGAAAGAAAGAAAGAAATATTAGGAAAAGACAAGCATATATATATATATATATAGGCCTGCATGGAAAATAAATAGCACCTGGTGAGGGTGTGTCTGACAAGAAAATTATTAAATATTGAGGTTTTATCTATAAATTTACCTCTTTTACGTTAGTTTGAGCGAAAATGCCGTCTCCTGCTAATGAGTCTAGTTTTACACATTTATAATCCCATTTCACTATCCTACTGTTTACTATGATTGGATCAGTTTTCGAGGGGACAGCTGTGTTTACTTCCTGCTTCCAAAACGACTTTCGATTGAAGACCTATCACATCGTCATCGTCCAATTTGCATATGAATATGACATATTTGATATATTGTCAAAAAGAAGCTTTGAGTCACAGCCTAGTCTTTGGAGTCAATTCAGCAATTATTACAAAACACTTCCTGATTGTGGCATGTCATTGCAAACCGGTAGATTTAGCAGAAAATCTCCACGGTTGAGATACAGCCCATGTCTCACGCTCGCCAGATATTTGTTGGGCCATATGGACAACAACGTTATTCCGAGTCTATATTTCACGCATGCGTATTTCTATGGCGTCTGAGGACAAACGGAGTATAGTAAAGAGCGGAAATGAACCCAAAAAGTAACGAGGCGGTAGAAGGTGTCGGAGAAAAAAAAAGATGCGAGTCACTTACCGAAACGCACGGGCTGGAGGTTGCGCTTGGAGTAGGCGACCGCTGCACAGTTACCAACGCCATTCAGGCTCCGGTAAACGGATACCTGAGAGAAACTGGCGGTGGCGAGACAGACATAATTGTGTCAGGGGATATCAGCGGCAGTTCGTCCTTCTGTTGCTAGTGCTCTGTCGCGCTTCCTCTCTGCGACTGCTCTGCGCATGCGCCAAAACCGCCAGCTGTCAAGATTCAGTGGCCTCAAGCCATGGTTAACTGTGTGTATTGAAGAAGCAAGTGAAATTTTTAGTTAAACACCAATATTCATTAAAAAGATTTAAGAAAAATTAAGATTTTTTTTTTTTTAATAACTCTTGTATGTCCGCTGCTATTTAATTAATAGTCCACCCAAGATTAACATTGTCATAATTTTCATGCCAAATGTAATTTAAACTTGTATTACTTTATTTGTTCTGTTGAAGGTAAAATAATATATTTTCAAACATGTCATGGTATGGACTAAAATACAATGGAACTCAACGAGAATAATAAAAAAAAAGTTTGATAAACAACATTAACAGACGAAATAAATTCATGCAGGTTTGGAACAACATGAGGGTGAGTAAATGGGGAGAGTATTCTTCGTTAATTAAATAGACCAAATAAATATAAGATATTCATACATGCTAAACAAACGTACATAACATCTCTGTTATTTCAGATGATGTGTGCAGACAGGAAATGGGTTTGCAGACAAGCTGTGTCTTTTCTTTTGCTTGTAACCTCCACTCCCACACTGCTGTTTCACAAATGCCAAAGAAAATGCAATGTAGTTCATGTGATACTTTCAAAGATGAACAGATAGTACACAGTGTTGCTTCATGGCTGTAATCATTTGACACACACAGCTTTACCCAGTATGTTAGTGGAAACTTTCTCCTCCCTTATTTTGCTCTATTTGCATCTAACCATTCAACCACATCCATGGATCCACTGTTTACCTAAGTCTCGCTAAATTGCATTAACAGTGAGAGTAGAGAAAATGAGATTAGGATTACGGCAGGTATAACAGAGCTTGAGTTAATGGTGGGATAAAATGGAAGGAATGCCGTCCAATGTATTTAACTTCTTTAAAATCATTTCAAATATTCAAATCAGTACATAGCACAACACACATTACAAATAATAATAATAATAATAATAATAATAATTATAATAAATAAATAAAACCTATGCATTTACAGAAAACCAGCACAAATGTAAACTCTTGTTTTAAAATGGGCAAAAATCACATCATGGACATCTACTCTTAATATGCCTGTATGTCTATACACATAAGACATAATAGAAATAAAGACTGTTTTACTCAATAACAAGATACAACATAAACCACTACACAGTAGACACACTTATAATCAAATCAACCTCTGTAATATATGTACAGTATGTGACATACAATAGGCATGCTGTATATACATGGGCCTACTTATTAGAAAACAACATGAACAACATTAGAATTCAAACATTCAAACATTGGTAACACTGTTTGTTATGTAAGACGGTTGCTAAATGAATAAAATGTGTGCTTTCTTTTTTACAAAAGCATGATCCTAACTTGTCTGGGGTGTGGTGCTTGGTGATTTAGTGCAATACTAAAGAGTTGTCACCATCTGGTGGCAGCCCGTTTTCTTGGAAACGATCATTTATATTGTATGTGAGCTGTATATTAATAATTATTAATTTGAATAATTATTAACTATTTATCTTTAATTTTGCTCGAATTTTAAATTAAACATCTAACCATTTCATTAAAAATCGATTAAACCTTTAATTAGGAGCTTAATATTTATCAAATGGTGAAATCATGGGGAGAAAATATGATGGTGCTGCAGTTAAAAACCTTATATTACTTTGAAAATAAATAGCTATTAAAAAAATTTAACAATTCATTCACATTTATAAACATACACGTTCCAGACGTATTACAGAAAAGGCATATCATGCAATTAACATACAGCACTTTCATAACACTGTAAGCGTAATCATTATGACTCATTTATAATCATGCAAGAGTTATTTATATATTTATGAGTTTTGTAAAATAATTGGATTAATTGCCTTTCGTTTCTGTTTTGCTTTTTTTTTTTTTTTTTTTTACGTTGCATCGATTTTAAGTTATCGAATCTGCTAACGTTTTACGCCAGATATTTATCGAAGCAAGATGGCGACCGCTGGTAAACAGTAAGTATCTCATGTTAAGATATTTTATCCAATTACACAAGACAGTTAAATACTTTATTGTTTATATCGACGGACATTGCACAATGGCTGTGTAAGCATGTTGTAAAACAGTAATTTGATAAGAATGAGCTTATCGATACTGTCCGAGCCAATGAGCTAATACTGCTATCCCCAAAACACACGAGCATACAAACACGCTTTCTAGATTATAAATCGTAAATAAACTGTGTTTACATGTTGTATTTTATTAAACCTATTCATACACAAACTAGGTCTTAATTAACCATCCCACATATTAGATGGTTACTATGCTGTATTCATGCTTTCTTGTGTTCATTTTTAGGTATGGGCTCATTTTGTCCCGGAAGAGTGCATCAAAATCTGCCCCTCTCTCCCGGCCCTCTGTGTTTGGAGATGATTCTGATGATGAGGTGACCGCTCCTATGAATCTGCATGTTGCTTTCTCTACATTTAATGAAGTGCACTGTAATAAAACACAATCTCTTAAATTGTAGACCTCCGTTGGGGAGAGCTTGCAGAAGGAGTCAGTCAAAAAGAAGATGATGAAGCAGGTAAGAATGGAAGACATCCCAAGAACAGTTGCATAATTATGTAATTTGTGGTGTTGAACTTGAAAATATATATATATATTTTCCCCCCACTTTAGACCCGTCTCGAGATGCAAAAGGCCATTGAAGAGGACAGCACCGTCTATGAGTATGATAGTGTGTACGATGATATTCAGAAACAGAGACTGGAAAGCAATAAGAAAATGCTAGGTGGCACAGACAAAAAGGTATATTTTAAAATGGTTTTATTGAAAAAATATTAATTCGACACGTAACACACTGTAATCCCCATTTGACAACAGTTCAAATTAAAAAATGAACATATTTGTTGCTCTTTTAGCCCAAGTATATTAACCAGCTGCTCCGTGCAGTCGAAGAGAGGAAAAAGGAACAGGAACGCCGTGATGAGAGAAAGATCCAGAAGGAGAGAGAAGCAGAGGGCGAGATGTTTGCTGATAAAGAGGCCTTTGTCACTGCAGCTTATCGCCAAAAACTTAAAGAAAGACAGGAAGAGTTGGAGAGAGAGAAGAGGGAAGCAGAGTTAGAAGGTGGGTTCTTGTAGTATAATTCATTGTTGTTATGAGTATTAAAGTGGACATACTTAGTGTTTGTTTTCATTTTTAGCTGCACTGGATGTCAAGAAGCAGAAGGATCTTAGTGGATTTTATAGACATCTTCTCAATCAGACAGTCGGAGAGGAGGTAGTGCCTGATCGTAGTGCTCAAAGGTGAGGCATATACTGGTAGCATTGTATAAAGTACCTGAAAGTCATACTCCAGTAAAAATACAGATATAATTCCAGAAAATTACTTTGGTAGAAGCTGACGTCACAGTTTAGAATATTACTTGAGTAAAAGTTTTAAAGTATTTTATATTTATTGTACTTAAGGACGAAAAGTATTTTTAAAATCTCAAACGTACTTAAGTATTGAAAGTAAAAGTAAATGCAAATGTAAAAGAAGCAAATATATATATAAATGTTCATCCATTAAAAATGATATCACATTTTTAAATGCAGAAACTGTTTGTAGGTCTTTGTAGCTCTAATAAAAATAATAATCAACTTTAACTTGTTTTAGAGAGGAGAAAGCTACAGGCTCTGCAGCAGCAGAACGGTCACCAACCCCGGAGCCTGCAGTGAATCAAAAAGAGCGCGAGGCAGAATCCCACAGCGATGAGGACCAGAGTGATAAAACTGCATTCACCAAGACCACCACAAACATCAATCACCCAAAACGGCACTACAGACAAAAATCCCCTCTTTCAGATAGTGATGTTGAGCGTGAGAGGGAAGAGATTAAAGAAAAGAGTCTCAAGGAAAGAGACAGGGATGCAGCAAAGGATAAAGATAGAGAGAAAACCAAAGACAGAGAAGATAAGCACAGTCACAGAAAGGAAGACAAGGACCGCAGAAGAGAAAGGGAGCGAGACAGGGACAGAAAAGATGACAGAGGTCGAGACAGGAGGGACAGAGACAAAGATGACAGACATGGTAACAGGGACAGAAGAAACAGCAGTCCAAAAGACAGAGAACGAGACAGAAGAAACAGCAGTCCAAAAGACAGAGAAAGACACCGTAAAGGAGAACGAGAGAGAGACAGACGAGATAACAGCCCAAAGGACAGGGAACGGGACCACAAAGAAGAGAAAGATCAGAGGGACCGAGAAAACCAGAAAATGGACAGCAAAAGGAAAAACCAGGATGAGGAAAAAATTAGCGAGACACAGATGGAAAATGATAAAGAAGAAAAAGTTATGGAATCAGAGGACAAAAGTGATGCACAACAGAAACCTAGTAAATTTGCAAAACGGAGCAGTGATCAGACTGTAAATTCAGCCAAAGAGAGATTTCTGGCCCGGCAACTTGCTCGTTTTGCTGCAAAGCCCTACATCGAAAAAGATGAAGACTAGCAAATGGATTGATCATTGTATCTCACTTTTATGCACACTTCTCCCTCTTTGAAAGTGTATGTATTGGTTTAAGGCAAATAATTTCAAAGCTTTAGTGAGCCTAAGTGCTTGTAAATTTGAGTGTTTTCTTTCTTGTAAATTGTACTTCATTGTCAGAGTTAATAAAGAGAAGGAAGAAAAAAACCTGCATGTTAATTGTGGCAAACCATCTTGTTTGTTGCGGTGCCCTTAAGTTATTTATTTTTTATTTTTTTGCTGGGTTGCAAGATATTTTCCATAGTTTTAGATTTAAGGGAGGGCTTTAAATACGGAGATGGGAAAGGGCAATTTATTAGCCACTCTCCCCTCATTTAAAAGAAATGTTTTCCATGGTGTGCACCGCAATATGCGCATCCAAAAGTTCATAATTCTTAGGAGGCTTTCATACTGGCAGATAAGTGCGGAACGGGGCACGGATCGCATGAAAAATCGCTAATGTGAACGCGGTCATCGGACCCTGGTGCACACTGGGGTACCGAACCCCAGACTACCTGGAGAATGTAGTCGGAGTTCTGTTGCGGGTCAAAATTGGGTACAACACTGCGCTCCGGCCGAAACAAACGCGCCCAAATGTAAAAGCCCTTATATGGCTTATATAGCCCATACACATCTATCTATCCATCTCTTATAGAGTGCTAGCATGTCAGGAAATTACCCCACCCATAGAAACATGATAAATGAAGAAAACGGTACTTGAATAAAAACTTTTAATAGGACTTGAGGTACAATAATACACTTAACATACAAACATTATATTTATATGACACACAGCAGTTCAAAGAAAACAGGTCTGAATATGAAGGTCAAGGATAAAAACTGGTACAAATCTCCTTCGGAATCTGTAGGGTAAGGGAACATAAAAATCAAAATTAGATCTGCAGGCCATTTGTCTCAGAAAACACCCCCTTGTCATTTTCAAATCAGAAAACCGTTTATCACCACTGATCAATCTGACGGTAATTCCAGCTATCAGTTTAGGTTTCATCATAATGAACTCGGTTTAATATTTAAAATAAGTAACATTTCTGCAGAACTCACCATGAATTTGTGAAGTCCTCAGAAAACACCTAGGAAAACAAACACGGTTAACGAACAGCTCATACAGATCTTACTCTTGGCATGCATTTAGTGTGCTCAGAAAACCGATCATCACCACTGAACAATCTGACGGTAATTCCAGCTATTTTCAGTTTAGGTTTCATCACAACACATTATGGAAAGAGACATTATTGAAAAAATATGGTTACTGTGTCTTACCAGCAAACAATCGTTTTTTCCCTCAACCCAAACTCGCTCTCGTTCTTTGCTGGTTCAGAACAGAAAGGACCTTCCTGATTTCGCCTCGTCTTATATGTACTGGTCTTCTTCTTGAGGATCTACGAGTTTAGACGCTAGGCGTACTGCCCCCCACAGGTCAAAAACCATAGGCTGAACCCTAAGTGCGATTCGCTCATTTCTGCCATCTACTGGAGAGAAAAAAAACTTATGAAAAAGGAAAACCTTATTAACGCACACCTGCTCAGTACTGTATATCAAATCGTGTGTTGATCATCCACAATATTTTGGGTTGTGGTTGACGTACGTACGATTCCAACTGTATGACCCTTGAACACCATCACCACCAACAACACCTTTACAAAGGAACTATATTTCTTATTTCAACCACCTTTAAATTGACTGAATTAGCCCTTAACATTATAAAGAACTCAGAGGAGAAAGAGCTTTTGCTGTTGCAGCTCCAAAACTATGGAATGTATTGCCATTACACATCAGACAAGTCTCCTCACTGTTTCATTTTAAATCTGTGCTTAAAACCCATCTCTTTACTCTGGCTTCTAACACCAGGTAATCGTGATTCATGTGATTTAAATGTGTTGTGTGTGCAGTGCATTTTATTTATTTGATTTCTATAATTTCATGTTGTTTTATCTTATTCTATTACTTTTATTTTATTGTGTTTGTCTTGTATCCTATTGTGTCTTTTATTGTTGTGGTGTACAGCACTTTGGAAACCTTGTTATTTAAATTGTGCTATATAAATAAAGCGGATTGGATATATAAAAATAAAAAAAATTATCCGGATGTGTTATATTTGACATAGGCCTATATTTATGTACATGCATTTACACTGATTCCATATTAATCTTTCCAAATGTTCAAGGGCATGTTTATAGGTTTCCAGGTTGGCAATCACTCAAAACGGCACTACAGACAAAAAAAAAAAAAAAAAAATCCTCTCTTTCAGATAGTGATGATGCGCGAGAGCATGAGAGGGAAGAGATTAAAGAAAGGAGTCACAAAGAAAGAGACAGGGATAGAGCAAAGTATAAAGATAAAGAGAAAAACAAAAGACAGGAGAAAGGAAGACAAGGACCGCAGAAGACAAAGGGAGCAAGACAGGGACAGAAAAGAAGACAGAGACTGAGACAGGAAGGACAGAGACAAAGATGACAAACATGGTAACAGGAACAGAAGAAACAGCAGCCCAAAAGACAGAGAATGAGACAGAAGAGATAAATCCAAAAGAAAGAGAAAGACACCGTAAAGGAGAACAAGTGAGAGAGAGAGAGACAGATAACAGCCCAAAGGACAGGGAATGGGACCACAAAGGAGCAAAAGATCAGAGGGACCGAGAAAACGGACAGCAAAAATAAAAAATGAGCGAGACAAACGGAAAATATGGAACCGGAGGACCAAAGTGATGCACAACAGAAACCTAGTAAATTTGCAAAACACAGCAGTGACCAGACTGTAAAATCAGCCAGAGAGAGATCTGGCCCAGCAACTTCTTGCTGCAAAGACCTACATTGAAAAAGATGACGACTAGCAAAAGGATTGACCATTGTATCTCACTTTTATGCACTTCTCCCTCTTTGAGACAGTATTTATGGGTTTGAAGGCGGCAAATAATTTCAATGCTTTAGTGAGCCTAAGTGTTTGTAAATTTGGGGAGAATGGAGCTTTTTCTTTCTTGTAAATTGTACTTAATTGTCAGTTTTTAATAAAGAGAAGGAAAAGAAAAACTGCAGGTTAATTGTGGCAAACCATTTTGTTTGCTGCAATGCAGTTAAGTTTTTTGGCTGGGTTGCAAGTTTTTTTTTTCTTCATAGTTTCAGATTTAAGGGAGGGTTTTAAATATGGAGCATGTCAGGAACTTCCCTCACCCATAGAAACATGATAAATTAAGAAAACAGTACTTGAATAAAGAACTTTTAATAGGACTTGAGGTACAATAATACACTTAACATACAAACATAATATTTATAGGACACACAGCAGTTCAAAGAAAACAAGTCTGAATATGAAGATTAAGGATAAAAGCGGTCCAAATCTCCTCCATCAGAACCTGTTGGGTAAGTGAACACAATCAAATTTAAGGTCATCTCGAGGCCATTTTTCACAAAAGATAAAAAGTGTTGTTGTTTTTTTAATCAGAAAACCGTTTATCACCACTGATCAATCTGACGGTAATTCCAGCTATTATCAGTTTAGGTTTCATCATAATAAACTCGGTTTAATATTTCAAATAAGTAACAGCATTTCTGCAGAACTCACCATGAATGTGAAGTCCTCAGAAAACACCTAGGAAGACAAACACGGTTAACGAACAGCTCATACAGATCTTACTCTTGGCATGCATTTAGTGTGCTCAGAAAACCGATCATCACCACTGAACAATCTGACGGTAATTCCAGCTATTTTCAGTTTAGGTTTCATCACAACACATCATGGAAAGAGACATTACAGGGAAAAAAAAAACAAACTACTATATCTTACCAGCAAATAGTCGCATTTTTCCCTCAATCTAAACTCATTCTTTGCTGGTTCAGAACAGAAAGGACCTTCCTGATTTCGCCTCGTGTTATATGTACTGGTCTTCTTCTTGAGGATCTACGAGTTTAGACGCTAGGCGTACTGCCCCCCACAGGTCAAAAACCATAGGCTGAACCCTAAGTGCGATCCGATCATTTCTGCCAAATACTGAAAAAAAATTACTATAAAATAAAACCTTATCAAAGCACACCTACTCAATACTGTATATCAAATCGTGTGTTGATCATCCACAATATTTTGAGTTCTGATTGACGTACGTACGATTCCAACTGTATGACCCTTTAACACCATCACCACCAACAACACCTTTACAAAGGAACTAGATTTCTTATTTCAGCCACCTTTAAATTGACTGAATAAGCCCTTAACATTATATATAAAAATAAAAAATTGCTCTGGACGTGTTATATTTGACATAGGCCTATATTTCTGTACATGCATTACACTGATTTCATATTAATCTTTCCAAATGTCCAAGGTTGCATGTTTATAGGTTTCCAGGTTGGCAATCACTCAAAACGTCACTACAAAAAAAAAAAAAAAAAAAAAAAAAAAAAAAAAAAAAAAAAAAAAGAGTTCTCTTTCAGATAGTGACGATGAGCGAGAGCATGAGAGGGAAGATATTAAAGAAAGGAATCACAAAGAAAGAGACTGGGATAGAGCAAAGGATAAAGATAGAAAGAAAATTAAATACAAAAGACAAAAAATCACAGAAAGGAGGACAGGGACCACAGAAAAGAAAGGCGCGTGAGACAGATTTTAAAGGGGATAAACCCGCTACTGTGAACATTGCCGCCTCTCAATTGGATGAGCTTAATAACTTTTATGATTGTTCCGAGGCTGAAAACACCACCCACCCACACACCGCCCCCGTGGCTGCTGCAGAAGATCCTTCTGACGGGTGAATTTCCGCAAGGTTGCAGGTCCTGATGGCGTCCTGGGCCATGTGCTTCGAGCCATGTGCATTCCAACTAGCTGGAGTTTTCAGACATTTTCAACCTCTCCATCTACCTGTGTGTGGTTCCCTCGTGCCTCAAAAAAATCCACCATTGTGCCCATACCAAAGAAAAATAAATCACATGCTTAAATGACTGGAGGCCCGTTGCTCTGACCCCCATCTTCAGCAAGTGTTTTGAGAGACTCGTCAGACTACATCTGCTCTGTTCTGCCTGCCTCATTGGATCCGCTACAATTTGCATATCGTAGCAACCGTTCCACAGACGATGCTATTACTTTCACACTACACACTGCTCTGTCCCACCCGGAAAATAAGAACACCTATGTGAGAATGTTTGTGGACTACCGCTCAGCATTTAACACCATAGTGCCTGCCACACTTGTTGCAAAGCTCCAGACTCTGGGAATAAACAGATCTCCATGCAGCTGGATCCTGGATTTCCTGACAGGCAGAAGTCAGGTGGTCAGAATGGGCAACAACACTTCATCCCCGCTGAGTCTGACGCTCAACACCAGTGCTCTTCAGGGCTGTGTCCTCAGCCTACTCCTGTACACACATGACTGTGCAGCCACACACAGCTCCAACGTCATCGTCAAATTCGTTGACGACACAACAGTGATAGGCCTGATTACCGAGAATGATAAGACAGCCTACAGAAATAGAAAGACTAAATATCAAGTATCAGGAGAACCACCTCTCTCAACATCGAAAAGACCAAAGAGCTAGTGGTGGATTTCAGGAGACAGAGCAGAGAACACATACCCATCAACATCGACCAGACACATGTGGAGCGGGTAAACAGCTTTAAATTCTTTGGCATTAACAACAGTGAGGTCTCTATGTCTATATGTTAAATTGATTTGTCTGGTGATGTGACAATAAAAGTGATTTAATGGGGACAGAAAAGATGACAGAGGCAGAGACAGGAGGGACAGGGACAGAAGAAACAGCAGCCCAAAAGACAGACGAGACAGAAAAGGTGAGCAAGATCGAGACAGAAGAGACAACAGTCCAAAAGACAGAGAAAGACACCGTAAAGGAGAACGAGAGCGAGAGACAGATGAGATAACAGCCCAAAGGACAGGGAACGGGACCAAAAAGGAGAGAAATATGAGAGGAACAGAAAACCAGAAAATGGACAGCAAAAGGAAAAACCAGGATGAGGAAAACATGAGCGAGACACAGACAGAAAATGATAAAGAAGAAAAATTTATGGAACTGGAGGACAAAAATGATGCACAACTGAAACCTAGTAAATTAGCAAAACGCAACAGTGACCAGACTGTAAATTCAGCCAAATAGTGATATCTGTATCTTGTACATTTGGGGAGAATGGAGCTTTTTCTTTTTTGTAAATTTCACTTCATTCTCAGAGTTAATACAGAGAGAGAGAGAGAGAGAGAGAGAGAGAGAGAGAGAGAGAGACAGAATGCATTTTTTTTTTTTTTTGGTGGGTTGTATGAGAGATTTCTTTCCATTGCTTTCATTGTATTAAATTTACAGTGTTCCTGTGGCTCAGTGGCAGAGCATTGTGTGAATAAAGATTTTTGATTTACAATAATACAATTTAATATACAAACATGAAATTGACACACAGCCGTTCAAATAAAAGTCTGAATATGAAGATTAAGGATAAAGTGGTCCAAATCTCCTTCATCGGAATCTGTTGGGTAAATGAACACAATCAAATTTAAGTCATCTGCAGGCCATTTTTCACAGAAAGCTAAAAAAAATTGTATTTTTCAAATCAGAAAACCTTTCATCACCACTGATCAATCTGACGGTAATTCCAGCTATTTTCAGTTTAGGTTTCATCATAATGAACTCTGTTTAATATTTAAAATAAGTAACAGCATTTCTGCAGAACTCACCATGAATTTGTGAAGTCCTCAGAAAACACCTAGGAAAACAAACACTGACTGTTAACGAACAGCTCATACAGATCTTACTCTTGGCATACATTTAGTGTGCTCAGAAAACCGATCATCACCACTGAACCATCTGACGGTAATTCCAGCTATTTTCAGTTTAGGTTTCATCACAACACATTATGGAAAGAGACATTATTGAAAAAATATGGTTACTGTGTATTACCAGCAAACAGTCGTTTTTTCCCCTTCATCACACGCTCTTCTTCTGCTGCTTCAATGGATTTTTATGGCAGTTGGCATCCAAAGTGTTGCATTACTACCATCTGTTGTCTCACTCTAGCTTACTCACTTTTATTTAAACTCGTCTTTCCAGTCCAGTTCTCCTTAGAAAATTAAACAAATATCTCTGTCCTGGGTCATTATTTCCATATGTTACTATATTATTTACATTATATTATAATATACCTATTTCCCGTAGCTGATTCTTAAACTCTTGCCTTTCTAAAATATATTTCTTTCTTTTTTTTCTTTTTTTTTATTGCAAGAAAAAAAACTTGTACAAATATACAAAAACACAGGGAAGCGAGATATAAATACACTCCAATGAGAAGCAAACATAAAATAAAATAGACATTCTGGATTTGCATATAAAATTATAGTATTATTGATACATAAAAGTGCAAAAATAAACTTACATTCTTTTAGGAAAAGTTGTCATAATACATCAAAAACTTGCTACTCTTTTTGTTCTTTGTAAGTCTAAGAGATGAAACAAGAGAGTCCAATTCCATAAGAAAATGGGGGAAAGACAAAGGAGACTTAAGCCATTTCTGTTTATGAATGAAAAATTTTGCATTCAATATAAGAAAATTAACAACATATTCAACAGATAATAGCTTTGGATTTTCATAATAAAAGATAACATCTTTGAGGATAAAAATGTGGGACACATTTGTAAGGTTAGAAATGTAGGTGCTTATGTCAACCCATAATTTGTTGGTGACACCGCAATCAAAAAACAAATGGGCAGCTGTTTCCTCCACAAAACCACAAAACGAGCATGATTCATCGACATTAGAATATTTTGAGACAGACAGATTAACGGGGTAGATTTTATGAAGGATTTTATAATGGATCTCCTTTACCCTATTAGAAATGCAAAATTTACTTGGCAGGAGCCAGGCCTTTCTCCAATTTATATTTGTTATAAAGGAACCCCAATAGAATTTCCCTCTTGGAACAATCTTTCTTTTTGTCTGAAATATTTTGCACATATGTCTGTTATTGCATTTCCGATCTAAAACACCAATACCCCCCAAACGTAAAGCCGGATAAACGCTGTTGCCTTTACTGAATTTAAGGTGACTTGAAATTAACTGAATTAAACCTACTGGGATGGCTCTCATCAAATTATAATTCCTTTGGTGGGACTGGAAAATTATGAAGATTCATAAATTGTTCGTAAGTTAAAATATTACCAAACTTGTCAAACACAGATAGAATAGAGTTCAAGTTATTATTAAACCATCTAGGGAAAAAAAGTGATTTATTTCTAACCGTTATATCAGCATTATTCCAAAGGAGAACTTTATGGGGGGAGAATCCATGGACAAAACACAATTTCCAGGAAAGAAGACATTGATGGTGGAAGTTAAATAAGGAAATAGGTAACTTACCAGGCAGAAAATTACATTTCATTAAGAAAGATAGGCCACCAAGTTGGTCAAATATCTTATTTGGGATAAAAAAACCACATTGACATTGGATTTGCAAGGCATCTTTTCAGCCAGTTTACTTTAAAGGTGTTTACAGTGTCTGCAAAGTCCAAAAAATCAAGGCCACCTTCGCTTCTGGAGTTAGTAAGCACATATCTTTTTAACTTGTACGGTCTATTTTTCCAGATAAAATCCAAAAATATTTTATTAATTTCCTTTATAGCTTTATCGTTGACAAACAAAGAAAGAGCAGAATATACAAAGTGAGAGAGCCCTTCAACTTTAGATAAAAGAACTCTACCATATAATGTAAGATCTCTCTGAAGCCAGATATTAAAGATCTGTTTCGTTTTTATAATTTTATCAGAAAAATTTAAATGATGTCTACTGATTAAATTTCTTCTGATATGAATTCCTAAATATTTTACACTTTTTTTTAACTAGGATGCCTCCTAAGACTATATCATCCCTATCATGAATTGTCATAATTTCACATTTCGAAGTATTAAGTTCTAGACCTGACGCACATGAGAATTGTTCAACCAAATCCAGAGCTTTTGGTAACTGACATTTGTCCTGCAAAAACAGCGTAGTGTCATCTGCTAGCTGTGATATTTTGAACTCCCTGTCAAAAACTGAAATTCCTTTCAAACTTTCATCTTGTTTAATTCTTAGACAGAGTAACTCTGTGGCTAAAAGAAATAAAAATGGGGAGATTGGACAGCCCTGTCTGACTCCACGATATATATTAAACCTCTTAGAAGTGTCAAAGTTCACAATTACTGAGCTGTTAATGCCTCTATAAAACATGGATACAGTCTCCATAAATGCTTTACCAAATCCAAATAATTCTAGAGTACGAAAAATAAATTTATGTTCTATGGAGTCAAAGGCTTTATGAAAGTCAAGAAAAAGTATGAGACCATCAGAATGAATTAAATCGGAATAATCCAGCAAGTCCAGTACTAATCTTATGTTGTTAGAAATGTGACGGCCTTTCATGAAACCAGATTGAGATTCTGAAATGATATTGTCTAAACCATAACTTAATCTATTAGCATAGACAGAGGCTAATATTTTATAGTCTAATGTTACCAGAGTAATAGGTCGCCAATTGTCGATTATTAAAGGATCCTTGTCTTGCTTGGGTATAAGAGAGATGACTCCCTGTTTCATAGTAGCCGTCATATCTCCCTGACTGATGCATTCATTATACATATGAAATAATGGTAATTTAATAAACTCCCAAAAATGGAGATAAAATTCTACCGAGAGCCCATCAATCCCAGGGGATTTACCTTTTTTCATTTTATGTAGAGCTTGCTTGATTTCATCAATTGATAAAGGAGAATCACAAATTTGACTATACTCTCGATCAATAACTTTAATATGGTGTTTAATTAAATCAATACATTTCTCAGAAATATTACAGTTGAAATTAGAGGTATAAAGAGTGCTATAAAAGTTTGCAACAAAATCAGACATTACTTTTTGGTCTTTAGAAATGACTCCATCAATGTTTAGTGCAGAGAGAGCTTTCCTCTGACCGTTCCTTTTTTCCAGGGCAAAAAAAATAACTAGAATTGATTTCCCCCTCCTCCAACCATTTAGCACGAGACCTTGTATATGCACCTTTAGCCAAATCTAAGTAGGCTTTATCAAGCTCCAAATTTAACTTTTTTAGTTCTAAATGTTCTTCTTCTGTAATTTTACTTTTAGACAATAATTCATTCATCAAGTTTATTAACCAACTCTGAATCAGTTTGACGTTTACTCTTTTTAATTTCTTTACTTCTTTTAACTGCTGTATGTCTGGCTTTATATTTAAAGAACTCCCATGTTTTTTTATAATCCCCATTTAAATCAGTAAATAATTGTTTGATAAGCTTGATGATACTATGATTAAACTGTTGATCCTTTAGCAAGGTATTATTAAGTTTCCAGTAACCCCTGAGTCTCGGATTATCCTGGACGTCACTTATCTTTAAAAAAACTAACTTATGATCAGATAAGGGGGCAATGGTGTGAGAAATATCTTTTAAATATCTAAGAATAGAAGAAGAAATTAAAAATAAATCAATCCTGGATCTAAGAGATAAAGTTTTATTTGACCAGGTAAAATCTTTTGTATAAGGGTTAAAGAACCGCCATGCATTAGTCAGGGAGAGATCTGTGCAAAGAGAAAAAATTAAGTCATTATTTTCTCCACCATCAAGTCTAGGGGGGTATCTGTCCAAACAATCATCTATGCATTCGTTGAAATCTCCTCCCAAAATGAAATAAGCATCAATATACTTCCTATTTACTTGCCTAAGTCTAAAATATATTTCTTGCATGATCATCAACACACGCTCTTCTTCTTCTTTGACGTTTTATGGCGGTTGGCAAATCAGCTTTAGGTGCATTAACTGCCACCTACTAGGATGAAGTTGTGTAGCATCAACGGTAATGAAAATTAACAAAAAAAAAAAAAAAAAAAAAAAAGGAAAAAGAAAGCAAATAACCTTTTTATTACCTCTGTATCTTTGAGATAATTAATATGTGAAGAATTTCTATATCCACATCTTTCTAACAATTTCTGAAGTGAGATCTGATTTATTTCTATATTAAGTGTTCTGTAAGTTGTAATCTTTTGTTATCATATCATTTACATTTTATTAAAATATGTTCAACTGTTTCAGGAAGATCACATTTTACACAAAGTCCAGACTCATGTTTACCTATTATAAATAAAGATTGGTTAAGGTGAGATATTATGCTGTCTTCCTTTCTATTCCCACAAATTCTCCTCTCATCTCCAACTGTTCTTTGAATATTATATAAATGCCGTCCTTTATTCTCACCATCCCATTTCATTTGCCACATATCTTTTAATGCTTTTTAAAGACCCTTTTTATTTCTAATTTACGCAATTTTAATTTCGCTATCTGATCCACCACTTCATTACCTTCTATACCTATATGTGCCAGTATCATACAAAATAAATAATTGTTTTTGATTGTATTCTGAAAAAAATCTGTAAAATGTCTTACAAAATGTCTTGTCTAGTTGATGATTTACCACTCTTTAAACTTGTCAGCGCTGAAAACGAGTCTTATACTTCTGGTATATTAATGTATTCAACCCACTGAAGAGCCAAAAATATGGCAATCATTTCTGTAGTATAAACTGACAGATGATTAGATGTTCTTTTTGATATTCTATACCTGAACCTTAAACATATTGCTATATATATATATATATATATATATATATATATATATATATATATATATATATATATATATATATATATATATATAGTTCTGTACTATTGAACTCTTAGATTCTTGTCTGTTTTTATAATTTATACCCACTAAAACCTGAAAGTCAACTACAGGCATTGTAAAAACCATGGAGGTGTTACTGGCAACACAACAGTATTGCAAACATCACGATTACTTATTCCAGTTATGTGTCTCATTACTTGCTTTCCATCCATTTATATTAACATATTCATGTTCCCAACAGTTTTCTAATACTTTTTTAACTGGATGTATTTCTGAATTAGCCTGACTACTTCCTACTTCCGCTCAATTTCATTTCGCTTCTGTACTCAGTCTGATACATAGACAGTAAAAGAAATGGACACAGCGACCCCACTGGAACTCAATTGAGACAAGTGAAGCCCATTTTTAACGTTTTTTAGCATTTCCGTTTCTGACGCGCAGACTCAAACGAAGCTTGACGACGTCAGCAACCTGTCTGACAGATGTAAATCTTCTAGTAGCTGTACTTGCAAACTGCCATCGTTAATCTTGCGGAGACGGCGAGCTTGAGCGGGTAGTTCTTTGTCTTGAGTGAGCAAGAGTAAGTATTCTGATTAATTATTTTGTATAGTATTATAAAACGTAACGCCAGTACGCCATATTAAGTTAATTGCCTGCGAGCTTCTCCTCCTGTCTGTACGGTAATGCGACAGAGAGACGAGTGGTTATGACGCAATCGTTAGCCTATTTTTTACAAAAACTGTTTATACGGGGCCATAATGTAACATAGAAGGTAATTGAGACCTTTATACATTGTCGTGTATCTTTAGAAATAAATAATGGACAAACGGAGTCTTTAAACGCCTCAGATGTAAAGTTATTCGCTGTCAAAGTGACGCCAAAATGAATGGGAGTCAATGGGAATGCTAACGCAAGTGAAGTTCTGCTAAAAGATGGCAGCCCCCACCCGGCTTCAACTTCCGGTCTAGTTCCTTGCCCCCTGGTCTGATACAGCGTCAGAGCTTTCTGTTTGCCACCGGTCTGGAAACAGCCGGGCCAATCAACGAACAGAGGGCGGGCTGAGAGCCGTCACGTAGATGCTAAGCGCCGAGTTTTACATTGTAGGTTAGAGAAATCGAAAACCGAAACGACCGCCGAACAGTGGCGGCTCCAGACAATTTTGATGGGGGGGGCAATGGGGGGGTCCTGGTCTTTTCAAGGGGGTCTCATGAAAACCAACAAAAAATACAGTGGACATGGCTAATAACTGCATATTTCTGCTACTAAACAACAAAAACACCTTTGCAATGTAAACAAATGACAGGCTACATTTGTTATTCATATCCTTCACACTGCACTTTCATGTCAGGTATATTATGCATTTTTATTGACATTGATATTTTTACATTTATTTCCAGATAGATATTATTGAGTTTACAGTCTAAAGTGGTCTTGCTGTTGTAAACACTGTTGCTATTGTAGAAAAAATATTTGCATCACATTTAAAATCTGAATTGTTTTTATTTTTATAATGATAATTCAGAGAATGAGAAAATCTTAATAAGCCTTACCAGTGTTGTGATAATTACTTTTACGTGTTAAAAATAAATAAGTACTGTAATATAATAAAAGTTTATTCAAATAACATAAAAAAGACCAGACCCCTCGATGCCTGTGAAACTTTTCTCCCTCAAACAGCACGCTAGTGTTACTTCTACACTACAGGCTACACACAGCAATATAAACAACGTATCTGCATGTTCTCACATCACATCGTTCTTGTAAAATTATAATAAGTAAATAAACACCAAAATCACTTCGCTGAGAATGAAACACCACTTACCAGCTGCCACGATGTTGAAAATATCCTCTAGCAATTAAAAAATGCGCGTGCAGCATGAGGAATCTTCCCGGTTGGATGAGGTAGTCAGGTGAACGGTCATCATGTTGGTCATTTTATTTACGGCTAAATTATTATTAATAAATTGTACTAATATTATGATTGGGCGTGGGCAGGCATTCACAAAAGTTTATGTTATTACAAAAAAAAAAATTGAGGAAATTTTGCTTTGACAAAAGGGCACTTAAGGGGCAAAGGAGCAGGTGCTCAAGTGAACCGGTTCTTTCGGACAACACGATCAAATAAACCAGCTGAAAAAAAAATGGTTCACCGGTTCTTTTGCGCTCGATGTAATGCCGTCATTGGCGATGATTGCCCTTCATTCAAGCCTTTGGTTTACCCGCGCTTATAACATTAGCACAGAATCAGTTCAGAATCAATCACCAAAAGAATCAGTTCGGTTCAGATGCGCTCTGTGTCAGTCTGCTTCACGCTGAATCACGCATGCGCAGTTATCATCAGCTCCTCGGTTCTCGAATCGGACGCGTCCGACAGAGACGTTTCTCGGTTCAGTGTATGAATAAATGTCGAAATAATTATTATTTATTATTGTTCTGCGTAGTTTTAAGAGAAACATTTATGGATCTTTATCCCGAATATATATTTTTTTAACCAGGAAGAGGCTGGGGGGTCAAATGGGGGGTCGAGGCATTTTTTGGCAGGGTCTTGAGACCCCCCAAGACCCCCCCTGGCGCCGCCGGTGCCGCCGAAATGGGAAACGAGACACGGGATGCAATTCGCTCTGTTATGGAGAACATTCAACTCTTTTTCAAACTGAAGCCAGAAGAAGTTCAGTGGAAGTTCAATCATAGATTTGAGTTCGATGCATGATGTCTGTGCTTCGATGCGGCTGTACAGGCGCATAACATACGTCTAACTAAACGTATCTGATTGGCTTATGGGTAACCAATGATTTTAAACTTCAGACAAGCGCCCCCTAGCGAGAGAGAAAACACTTCTCTTTTTTGCCATTCCAGACTCTGTCTACGAAGCAAAGTGAATTAGCAGAGTCTGGTATTACCAGGCTATTTCTGAATGCCCTTTTACAGTAGCCCAGTTTCATCTCATTAATTTCAACCTTTAAAGCTGGTACAGGAGAAGTTTTAAATGCTCCACAGCTTAATCACAATGTCTGGTTTTCTATTTTATTCACTTTATTTAACAGAAGTTAATGAAAATGGTCTGTAACTTGTGACTGGTCTTTTCCTGGCTTTATAATTGGAATAATTATGCCATGTTTCCAAGAGGAAGGGAGTTTTCCTAATCTCCAAACTCTGTTAAAAAGATATAATAAAATATTATTTGCCTTGTCTGATAGATACTTAATCATTTCATTAGATATTTCATCTTTACCATGTTTCCCTATAAGGTGTAAAGTATGATTTAGATTTGAATGTCCTGTACGTAAATGTGTGAAAATAACTTTCTACTTAAGTTGTGAATTATTTTGCTTTTCTTTAAGGTTTTTTTTAACCTTGTAATAGTGTCGACCTGTATGACATGAGTCCCAAATTGTCCCAAATTTCCTATTGCAAGCTTCTAAAATAAAATGTTTTCCTTCTGATCTACTGAGTGCAATGTTTATGGCTGTTATTTTTTTCCTTTGCTGCTTCAGAACAGAAAGGAATTGTCTTTTTCTTTTTTAAGCATCTTTGGCGGTTGGCAAACCAATAGCTAAAAGGTGCTTTACCGCCAACTGCTGATCAAAAGTCTGGGAGAGAAAAATAACAGGATAAATAAAAAATGAAATAAAATAAAGGGGAAAAAAATAATATTCTATGATCTTCATATTCGTTCTAGGAGACACGTCTCTTTCAGATATGTAATTAACTGTACATATGTTTTCCTTCGTGCTGTTCCAAGTATATTTTCCAAAGTAAATTTAAGTTAATAATTTTAACTTTTTTAATATTATTCTCTTATTTTCACATGCATGAAATCATATGTTTTACTGATTCAGGTTGGTTACAATGTGTACATAAACCATTTGTGTGTTTACATATTAAATGCAGAGTCTTATTAAGGCCTGTCTTAATCTGAGACGAGTAATGGCTGTTTCCTCCTTCCGATTTATACCCATTTCTCTTCATACACCAACTTTGCTTTGAATATTATACAAATTTCTTCATGTATCATTAATATCCCAGGATTCCTGCCATAGATTTTGTGTATGTAACTTTATTATAGTCTGTATGGCTTCAGCTTTAATTAATTTAACCTGTAGATCAATTGTTTGGGATTTGAGAGATTGTTTTGCTAAAAGATCTACCTCTTCATTCCTTTCACACCTACATGTGTAGGAACCCAGATCAATGATACATTAGTACCATTATTATGTAATCTAAGGAGTATATGATATATTTAATTTAAAATGTCAAGTCTATATTATTTCCCGGATACAATACTCATGAGAGATACTACTACTACTTTATTTTTATTTCTTCGTTCTATCCACTGTAAACCTTATATTATTGCTACCAATTGTACTGTTTACACAGATAAGTCATCTGTTGTGCTCTTTTTAACATTTCCCTTGCATTGTGGGATGTATACTGCAGCACCTGTGCAAGCATTTTCAGGGTTCTTTGAACCATTTGTAAATAAAATTATTTTATTGGTGAAATGCAACTCCATATAGGCTAGTTTTTAACTATACACCAGACAGGCATAAGTTTTGATTTTCTTTTTATTTCTTCCTGTATTTGCAAGTCAATTACTGGCATTACCAGCGGCGTAGCAAGCTTTTCAAAAGTGTGGGGGATGGATGTGGTTTGTTTAAAAACAATAAAAATTATGAATACATTGACAGAGGGGTACAAAATGCAGGGCTTGAAGTTCTTGCAGCGTTGGCTGGGAAAAAATAACCCTACATTAAAAAAAAAACAAAAAAAAACAAAACAAAAAAAAAAACATAAAAGGGGAGAAAAAAACGCCCACACAAAGCTATTTCTCTGGTGGTATAAATAATGTAACAATTTACTGTTTTTAAACATTAAAATAATATACACTTTTCTTTCATAGTTCTTCAATAGGAATGCAAACAATGGCTGCTGAACAATATCCCAATAATAGCAATTAGTATTAGTCTAAAAAAAGAAATATAATACCGAAAACACTTGACATGTCAACAAAACGATAACAGAACATCTTCTCAAACACATATCAAGCTTATTTTAAAAAACTCGAAAGCATTAACACTCATTCAAAGTACCTGGAAAAGGGAGACGTAAATAACCATAACCATAAGTTCCCGCCTCCTCAGCACGAGCTGACCGATAACACGCCAAGAGAGGCGGGACTTAAGGCAGAACAGCCAATCATCAGCCGGTCACACTCAAAGCCGGTGTCAAGTTTGAGAGGGAGGGGGGAGGAGGCACGACAGGAACAGGAACGACTGTAGTAAGGCATTTGTGCAAAACTGCGGAAAAACTGCAGAAAACGTGCGGGTGTCGAACCCTCTCGCCGGGAAAAGTGTGGGTGTTAAAACCCCCACATCCCCCACGGGTGCGACGCCCCTGGGCATTACAATCTTCCAAGGGGTACCTTCTGAGTATGGAGCTGTTGGACAGTATTGTATAGTATGTAAACATGTCTTCCTTGCTTTTGCACTTCCTATCCATCCAAAACTCCTCAAACTGAATTTATTATGTACCCTACACTCTTGTACTATTGCTTTTTTAGGGTGTAACTCACTATGCCCTTGTATGTTAACCCAATATGCAAGCATAAATGTAAGTCTTCTAAAGCTTGGAGGGATCTCCCCAATTTCTACCTGTAAAGACGCTAATGGAAGTTATTTAAATGCTCCACTACATGTTCTTAGCGCTTGAGTATGCTCTTTGTCTATGTTTGTTTCTGATGGTGACATGAAGTATAAGCTATACAACCATAGTCAAATGTTGACCTAATAAAAGCCCAGTATCAGTGTTGACAATTTAGCTACTTTGTAGCTAGATTTAGTGACATCCCCGCCCCTTTTGAGACTTTTTTTTTAGTTTAGGGACAAAAATTGAAACTTCTTGGACAAATCTTATCTAAGTTCTCATCTTCCCACTGATTCATATTCATCTTTATATAGATCAATGAATTTGCCATTATGATGTCATCTAGTGACATTTAGCTACAAGATTTAGCTATTTTCAACTGAAAGCAGTTGGCAACACTGCCCAGCATATATTTCTCAATGAAGACCTAGTCGCTCCCCAGTCTAGTCCAGAAAAACAACGCAAGACGTTATTTATTTTCTTACATTTTGATTTAATTTATCAATTTCAACTTTCCATATAAAAGAACCCCAAAAAATCTAATTACCCTAACCTGTTCAAGTTCTTGGTCATTTAACTTTAATAAAAAAATATATATATATAATAATAATAATAATAATAAAAATATTATATATATATATCTTGAGGATCTAAGAGTTTAGATAAACTGTCTCTGGTTTAGAGTAGACGCCACTAGGCGTACTGCCCTCTACAGGCTATATTCCTGAACCCTAAGCGCGAGGAGCATAGACATCATATGGCGAGGAGTACTTGCCTTTCTTTCTGCCAGCTACTGGAAAAACCTACGAACACATAAAACCTAATTAACTCACACATTAACTCACAATAGTGTGTATCAACTCGTGTGTTGATCATCATAAATATATTGGGTTGTGGTTGATGTACGTACGACTCCTACTGTATGATACTTAAACGCTAACAACAAAAACACGTTAATAAAGGAACTAGATTGCTTATTTTAACAACCTTTACATTTGCCAAATTAGTCATTAACTGTTTATTAACATTTTATATAAAAATAATTGAGAATTGATAAGGACGTGCTATATTTGACATGGGCCTATATTTCTGGACGCATTTACGTTGATTTCAAAATAATATTTCCAAATGTCCAAGGGGCATGTTTATAGGTTTCCATGTTGGACTGGAAAATTAAACAGGAGTACGCATACCAACAACCTCATCTTTTCCTAAACAAACATTTATATAAAAACATCCGCCACGTGTATATATTACATGAAAAGGCGAACTGAAAGGTATAAACACGTGATGCGTGATGACGTCTCAGGTCTTAATGTGACGCTGATTGCTATCGGCTAGCTGGCTGCGTTGTTTCCCTCCATCAACACTGAGCAGAGACCGAAAGTTAGCAAGTTGCTATCCTAAACGGACAACTTCAGATTCACGTTTGTTATAAATTCCGAGCTTTTCGAGTGAGGAATTCTTTGCTTGACGTTTGATTTACTAATCTATGCAAAATAAACGGTAAGTCTGATTACATTTGTTTGATGGCTAAAGTGCGTTTCAAGCCTGACTGCTAGCAAGTTAGCATTTTTAGTGAGCCATGTGAAAGTAAGAACTTTGCGTATGGTATTTGTATGTCTGTATGGTAGATTAAATAAATCGAAAGGTTTTTGAAACCGGTTACATTTTAAATCGATTTATAGAAGCTCGCTACAGCTCCACGTATTTATATTTCAAACAAACTTTAATGTAAGCACATGACGGCTACCTTTTTTGGCTCCTAGCTGCGTTGGTTCGCACTTGCCCGTGCAAACTGGTTCTCTCAGGTTTAATCCGGCGCATACCAAAATTTATGTTGAAATATATTGGTAAGTTTTAGATATTAATTATCAAACCACACACAAAAACAAAACGAATTACACATTCCCACAGGCCATAGGTCAACTGAAATTAAATTTCTGGCGCCTAACATCGCTATACGTCAGAACTGGCCAGAACAATAATTAGACTTCAAGTTATTTAACGATACTTGAAACCTATTTATCTGACACATAATGTTTTTTTTGTTGTTTTGAAATTTTATATTCGTGTTCTCACATTTATCTCTGATTTACCTTTAGGTTATAAGTTAGCTGGTGCGCTTAGACTACTCGTGAAAGAATATTTGTTTCTTTAAGGATATTTGAATAAATATGATAATGAATTATTTAGATTTTGTGGCTGTGTACAAGCTACCATTCAGTTTATAAAAGCAACTTTATTAACCCTGCAAAGCCTGACATATGAATTTTTATATATATATATATATATATATATATATATATATATATATATATATATATATATACATACAAGCAAAAATATGCATTTTGGTGCTTTTGCTGTTATTTTACATTGTTAAAACATGAGCAATGTAATACAATGATGAATCTTAACATGAAAATCTAAAGTCTTAAGATTATGAGCAAAATTCAGCATGGTAGTGAACAAAATGTTGGATCACCTAATAATAACAACCATATATGTACTGAATAAATTGATTGTTAGTAAATCAGCTGAAGTGTGTTTCCTGTGCTAGAGCTGAAAGCTTTTGTCTTTTGTGCAGACATATGCAGGCTCTCTAGCAGTGCAAGATGTTCAACAAATCTTTTGGAACTCCCTTTGGGGGAGGGACGGGAGGATTTGGGACTACTTCAACATTTGGACAACAAAGTAAGTTAAGAAGTATGCCAAGGTATTTTTTATGTCAAGAAATTTGAGTAAATATTGAATTAATACTGTACAGAGTCAAATAATTTTGTTACCTTTATCGCCAGATACTGGATTTGGAGCAGCAGGGGGCTTTGGATCTGCAGCATTTGGGGCAACAAACAACACCGGGGGACTGTTCGGGACCACCCAGAACAAACCTGGTATGCTGTAGCTGGAAGTGTATGCAAAATCTCACAGCCATCTTTAAAATGCCTTTAAATCAATCAGTTTTTAGAGATGTAACATGACAACGTGATCCTGCCTGTTGGTTTTGCAGGACCTGTAGTTCTCACTGATTTGATTTTACTCTGCATTTTAGTCATTTGCAAACTAGAGCAAGATACTGGTGACTTAAGCTGTAATAGACCAAAAATTGCTGCTGACTAAATCATCTCTAAAGTGAGTTTGCTAATAATGAATGCATCCAATTCTATCAGGTGTTGACTCACTGAGAAAACCTGGCGGACAATTATTGCTGTAAAGGTGGTTTTGAGAAAAGATTGTTTAAGAGTAGTCCGATAAGAATGTTGTATTTAGTCAACAGTGTGATTTGTATTAAAATATGTATCTGTCCTCAAGGTGGCCTATTTGGCTCAAGTACCTTCAGTCAGCCTGTCACATCCTCCACTAGTAGTGGGTTTGGGTTTGGTGCTACCAGTGGCACATCAAACAGCCTTTTTGGAAGCACCAACACTGGAGGTGGAGGATTGTTTTCCCAGCAGAATAATGCCTTTGGTGCCACCAAGCCATCCACTTTTGGCAGTAAGTTTCCTGCAGCATTCCGATGTAGCTAAAATATTTGATTTATTGTAGAAGTAGTGTCTTGGATTAAAATAATAGCTCTGATATAATGAACCTAAATAACTGTTTGAATTGCTTTGCAGCTTTCGGTACCAGCACCAGTAGCGGTGGATTATTCGGGACAACCAATACAACATCCAACCCATTTGGAGGAACATCAGGGTCTTTGTTTGGGTCCTCAAGTTTCACTGCTGCTCCCCCTGGCACAACGATCAAATTCAATGTTCGTTTAGAAATTATTATACTTTCGTTTTTTCCCCCCTTTATACTGGTAATTTAGCTTATTTTTCATACATTGTTTTATACCTAAATCTTTTGCATTTTGCTGCAGCCACTAACTGGGAGTGACACAATGGTAAAAGGAGGTGTAACAACCAGCATCAACACCAAACACCAGTGTATCACTGCCATGAAGGAATACGAGAACAAATCCCTAGAGGTGTGCTGGATTCTCTTGTTGTGATAGTTTTTTTTAGTACTTGGCAGCCTGCTGAAATTGTCACAAGCCCTGTTTTTCAGGTCCTTTGATAAACGGTCTGCAGAGAACAAAATGTGTAACAAATCTGTTGTCTAGAGTTTTTAGGATTTAAAGCCACGTTGAAATATCTATGCCTTTCTTTCTTTGATTTTAGGAATTGAGGTTTGAGGATTACCAGGCAGGAAGGAAGGGTCCCTCCAACCCCATGGCAGCTGGCACGGGTGGCCTCTTTGGTGCAGCAGCTGCACCTACTCCCAGTACTGGCACTGGACTCTTTGGATCCTCCGCTCCAAACACTGGCTTCAGCTTCGGCCAGAACAAGACCTCATTTGGCACAAGTAAGTGGTTCTTTCTTATTTTTCATTTTTATAATTTACATTTTTTTTTTATTTTGAGTATGCTAAGTCTTTGCACTGCAGGCACTGGGGCATTTGGTACAACTACAGGAAGTTTATTTGGCCAGCCGCAGCAACAGCAGCAGCAGCAACAACAACAACAACAGCAGCAACAGCAAGGTTCCAGTCTCTTCAAGCCATTTGGCTCCGCTACCACCACCCAAAACAACACCTTCTCCTTTGGCAACAGCAGCAGCATGGTGAGTTTCTGCAGTAGTAAAATTCTGCTCTGGCTTAACTAAAAATTCTTAACTGATATTATTAATCTAACATCTGGGCCCAATTCATCATAAGACTAAAAGTAGCTAATAAATTAAGGATTTAGGAAAAAATGTTAAACATAATGGGTGTCAATCCTAAATTTAGGACTTCTAAATGTTTGCTCTAAGAGTATTTCACCATGTGTTTTAGTGCTAAACTAGCTCCTAAATCTGTGAAAGGTTAGGAGTAGTAGGCTACTAGTAATTAAGACCAAGCCACAAACTGTTCCTAAGATGGCTTTTGCCAGGCAATTTGCCTCTGAATGTAAATATTTTAGAAACATTTGATAAATTAATGACCTTTTAGAAATGTATCATCAGAGGTTACCCCAATTCCAAATTTTCATTTGATTTATATCTTTGTTTTCATTAACCAATTTGGCAAGAACTTACAGCTGTTCTTTAGTCTAGTCTACTGTGTTAATTATAAGGCTGTTTATATGCATATGCATTATATATGCATTTTGCTAATTGTTTTTGAGAAGCTTACATGTATGAAGCTGACAAAAAGCTGAGCATGTACTTTTTTAATTTGTGACACTTATCCTGAACATTTTAAAATCTTTATTTTAATGTGGTCAGGGGTGTAGTTTGTGGGGAATAGGGAGATACAACCCCCCCAATAATCGAACCTAGCAAGTACAACCCCACCAATATTTATACCATTGTTAATGAAAACCTCAAATCAGGCTATTAATTTATTATTTGAATCGCGCCTTCTGCATTTATAAAAGTGCTAACTTGCAAACTGAGCATGGCAGAATCACTGTATACTCTGTGTGCGTTAACTAGTGAGCTCAAAGTGTGTTAAGATTAGCGCAAGCCAATCCTATTGCAAAGCTGATGGTCAAATATGTGATCTATTTTAATTATTCAGAGAAACAGCCACTTTAAAATGCTATGGAGAAAGTCGCACAGTAGGTATAAAGGCAAAATAAACTAAAAAGAGCAGAAAGCAGTCTTGAACCAGCACTAACATGTTTTAAAATCTTTTTTTTAATTACTCATGACCACCTTCGCTAGACTTTATCATGTTTTATTGTAGGTTTATTTATTGTGTAAAACTTAGTCTGACTTGTAGAATTTACATTAGATAATCTGTAATAAGTGATACTGCAACCCAAAATGAATATTGTCAATAATCACTTACCACCATGTCGTTCCAAACCCGTTTTGTTCATCTTCGGAACACAATTTAAGAGATTTTGGATGAAAACCGGGAGGCTTGTGACTGTCCCATAAACTGCCAAGGAAGTTACACTGTCAAAGTCCAGAAAAGTATGAAAGACCGATGTCAGAGTAGTCCATCTGCTATCAGCTAACATAATACTTTCTCGTATGCCGTCATCAAGCAAATAAGCATTTATATAATAATAAAGTGTATGTGAAAGTATCTCAATGCGTGCGGTCTGAGCATCTAATAGTTCAGCATTCCAAATGGCATAAATGAAAGCAAAGTTAAAGTAAAACACGGCAGGTGGAAGCACAGACTGTCAAGCAATGGACACGTGTCTCGCAGTGCAAATTCAGTGCAATGAAGCCCGCCACGTCTCGAGCACGCACACGTGCCAAATGCGGGAGAAATAAACAAGCTCAGAATCATTTCTGAAACGTTGAAGAGAGAATCGCGATGCATTCGAGAATCAAATTTTTTTTTCTCACACCCCTATTTGTGAATGGGTTTTAAGAGAGAACCCATAGCTAAAACATTTACTGCTGTTTAGGAGAACTCTTAGTGGTAAGATTAAATGTTTTGTGAATGAGCCCTGGTTAATGCTGCGCTTCATCCAATATTCTTATTTTTAAGGGCATGTTTGGCAACACGGCTGCCTCTCAGGCTGGAGGACTGTTTGGAAACACTAACACAAGTTCTGCCACAGGCTTCGGTACAGGAATTTTCGGCCAAACGAACACTGGCTTTGGGAATGTGGGAACACAGGTGACTTCTAGAGAGGATATAGTAACCTTTTTTTACTTTATTTATTTATTTTTCAAAAGTCAATTTTAGGTTTTCAAATGTAAGTTAGAATTATTTTGCATTGTTTTACTAAACGGTTAACTTGTCCTCTTTATTTCACAGAGTCTTTTTGGTAATAAGCCTGCTGGATTTGGCACCACCACCACTAGCGCACCCTCCTTTGGAACAGGCACTGGTCTGTTTGCAAATAAGCCTACGCTTACTCTAGGGGCTAACACAAACACCTCAACCTTTGGTAAGCCTTTAACAATAAAATTGTATAATGTTAACACTGTCTAGTATTTTCTATAATCAGATTATTCTCAGTTTTGGTGAAGTGGTGGGTGCCATTTCAACAGTGTGCACTTAGATATGATCTAAAAATTCTGATATTTCTTCTCAATGTCAATGTTGGTGTACTTTTAAAGGATTTGGTGCACCTGGTACTGGTGGGGGTCTCTTTGGGAACAAAACTGCTCCAACAGGCCTGGGAACAGGACTGGGAACTGGCTTTGGAGGAGGTATCTTTTAAGGAGCACGATTTTTGTAGTAATTTGTTATTGTAAGAAAAAAACATGGTTTTTGAGTATTAGTCTGTATTTTCAGTTGCAGGAGCTGGCCAGACGTCATTGTTTGGGAACAACCAGAACAAGCTGGGCTCCACCCTAGGGTCAGTGGGTACCTTCGGCACTGGAGGCTTCAACACTGGAGCCAATACTCTGAATTTTGGGGCTCCTCAACAGCCTGTTGGTCAGTGCAGATGCTTCATAAATGATTTAATTCCCATAATTGGATGTGGTCATGTTAAATTGAGTACTTCAGGTGAGGTAGAGCTCTTTGAGATTCTGTAAAATAAATAAATGGTATACTGTTTTGTTCACAGCTCTGACAGACCCTAATGCATCAGCTGCGCAGCAGGCTGTCCTCCAACAGCAGATCAATGCATTGGCCTACTCTCCTTTTGGAGACTCACCTCTCTTCAGAAATCCACTTTCAGACCCAAAGAAGAAGGAAGAGGTTTGATTTTAGTTTACATGGCCCTTACACACACATATATATATATATAATATCAGTGAGGGACGCTGTAAAAGACCACTTGTTTTTTTTTTTTCACCACATGTCCTGCTAACATATTTTCTCCATCACTAGCGTCTGAAGCCCACAAATCCAGCTGCCCAGAAAGCCCTGACTACTCCTACTCAGTACAAACTGACCCCTCGTCCTGCCACCCGTGTTCGTCCCAAAGCTCTGTCCTCCTCGGGCTCCTCCAAATCTCAGCTCTTTGATGGACTTGATGATAATGAACCCTCTTTTAACAATGGAGCCTTCATGCCTAGGTAAGAACCTGAGGTCATAACACCAGTTACTCTTATTGCTTATGGTAGCTCAAGATGTAGTGCGCTAACTAAAGTGTTCCTGTCTGCTTGTTTTTCTTTTAGGAAGAGCATAAAGAAGCTAGTTTTGAAGAATCTGAATAACAGCAGTCTGTATAACAGCTCTGTGAACAGAGAGGCTGATGACTTGGCCTCCCCTTCAGAATACCCACAAAACGGGCTCCGGTAAGTTCACACTAGTTCCGAACCATTAAGTTAGTAAAGATGCAACCATATATTTCAATGTTTTCCTGTCACGCTTTAGTCTGAGTATGGATGAAGGAGAGACCAGAGATGTGACTGTGGAGAGAAGTGGGGAGGATGATCTGGAGGTCTCCAAGTTCTACACAAACCCGATCACCAAACCAATTCCACACGCCCAGCCAAGCCCCTTGCTACAGGACACAATCTTGGAGTTCAACATACGGGGAACTGCCAGTCATCGCAATGGCCTGGAGGCTAGCAGCGAGGACATATCTCTAGCAGAGGATTCCATTCAGGAGGAAAGAGATGAGGAGCTGGAGGCTCTGAGACCACCTCACCCAGCTGGTATGCTCGTCTCTGTTGACATTCTTCAAAACATACTATACTTAATAGGCTACAAATCTATTTCTGATATTACTTCTGTCCTTTCTCAGGTATAGTTCTTTCCCGTATGGGCTACTACACCATCCCATCAATGGAAGAGCTGGGAAGGATGTTGAATGAGAACGGGGAGTGTATTGTGGAGAACTTCACTGTCGGCAGGAAAGGTAAAAGTATTGCATGAAGCAGCACCATGCACCAAAAACAAATTAAAATCTACTCTAGTCAACATTTGAAGTGGATCAAAACCTTTCGTCAAAGTTGTTCTAAAACATTAATGGGTTAGTTCACCCAAAAATCCAAATTATGTCATTAATGACTCGCCCTCATGTCGTTCCAAACCCTATTATTATTATTATTGAAAAAGCTGAATATAATTTTTTTCAGGTGTCTTTGATGAATAGAAAGTTCAGAAGATCAGCATTTATCTGAAATATAAATCTTTTGTAACATTATAAATGTAAATTTAAAGCATCCTTGCCAAATAGAAGTATTAATTTCTACAACAATAAAAAATAAATAAATGAAGCTTTTGAATGGTATTGCATATAATGTTACAAAAGCTTTTTATTTCAGATAAATCTGATCTCTGGATCTTTATATATACATCAAAGAATCCTGAAAAAAATTTGAATATTAATAATAATAATAATGTTTCTTAGCAGCAAATCATCATATTAGAATTTCTGAAGATCATGTGACACTAGAGAATGGAGAAAATTCAGCTTTGATCACAATAATAAATTACATTTTAAAATATATTCAAATAGAAAGCAGTTATTTTAAATCATAAAAATATTGCACAATATTACTGCTTTTGCTGTATTTTGGATCAAATACAGGCAGGCTTGGTGAGCAGAAGAAACTTCTTTAAAAAAAAAAAAAAAATTTAACTTAACGCTACCATTCAAAAGCTTTTGACTGTAATCTCTCTTAAAATACTTTACTGGGTTATGATATTCAAAACAGTACTGAGCTAGATTAAGCTTTGATCTCTGCAAACCAAACTATCACATTAATCAAATATTTAATAATAATGTTAAATATCGTAAAGCAGCTTGATTTAAGGTATTGCATAAAAATACTATAGACCTGACGTGAATGCTTTACTGAGCTCGTGCAAACATCCACATCGGTGTAATAAGATGCATTTTAACTGCTGCTTTCACACTGCTGTTTTTTTATTTTATTTTTTTATTTCGTTATTGAGAGAAAGGCAGGCGTAATATATTTTCAGATCCAAAACCATTCGGTTCGGCTCGGGTGACTGTGAAAGGTTTCTCTGAACAGTGCTGAGCGCTGTGTCTCTTATTTTGAATTGCATAGAGGAGGACTGAATTACAGTCTTGTGCTACAGCGCCACACTGGTCAAACCGCATTATTGCCGAATGCAGGCTCCAAATTAGGTCAAATTAAAATCAAACACCACTCTACAAAAAAAATATTTGTCTACAGTTTTTTTTTTTTTTTTTATTGTCGATAATGTCGACTAATTGTTTCAGCCCCACTGTCCATGTCCAGAAAGTTAATAAAACCATTATCAAAGTAGTCCGTGTGACATCAGAGGGTCAGTTAGAATTTGTTGAAGCATTGCAAATACATTTTGGTCCAAAAAAAAAAAAAAATTATGACTTTATTCAGCATTGTCTTCTCTTCCGGGTCTGTTGTGAGTGCGTTCACGACACTGTTGACGTGTTATCTTTGTTATTGGGCGCACCAGAAAACACGTCACCAGCGTCGTGAACCGTAGATGCCGTACATTCATTTTCAATGGAGATATTTTACAAAAATATTGTAAACCGTGATGAATGGAGGTTTTACGGGTTTGGAACTACATGAGGGTGAGTCATTAATGACATTAATTTTTGGGTGAACTAACCCTTTAACCAAAATGTGTTCTTGTCTTAAGACAACTTTGAACATTTATCAACTGCTGACTACTGTAAGTAGCACATAAGTGGAGTATGAAAATGTTTTTTTTTTTTTTTTTTTTTTGCAGGCTATGGATCCGTTTTCTTCTCTGGTGAAGTGAATCTTACTGACATGAACCTGGATGAGATTGTGCACTTCAGGCGTAAGGAGATAATTGTGTACCCTGATGACAAAGACAAGCCTCCTGTTGGAGAGGGACTAAACAGGTAATGTGCATGGATTGCTTCTGCCTCTTCCTCAAATGCTTTGGTCGCTCTTTAAAACTGAGGTTCTTTTTGTTGTTGCAATGTATTTTGTTTTCTTGTAACACACAGACGTGCCGAGGTGACTCTAGATGGTGTGTGGCCAAATGACAAGACAACATGCTCTCAGATTAAGAGTCTAGACAGGCTGACTGAGATGAACTACGAGGGCCGGCTTGAGGCAGCCTCTCGCAAACAGGGCGCCCGTTTCTTGGAATACCGACCTGAAACTGGCTCCTGGGTCTTTGAGGTAAGTGCGTATTCACCAAATTCCATTTATGTCTCTATTTTCAGTCCACGTTTTATTTTCTGACTGATCTTGAATTGCGTAGTTATCTCAAATGTTGCCAATATACCCTTAACAGGTGGCCCACTTCTCAAAGTACGGACTCCAGGAATCTGATGAAGAAGAGGAAGTCCCCCCGGCAAAGCTTGACCTGAAGAAGCTGAAGACCGGTGTTCCACCTGGGATCCCACAGCTTCCACTGACCCAGCAGCAGATGGCACCACAGGCTCAGGTAGACTGAGGAGCACACTGGGTCTGACACACATTGGTCTCCAGGGGCAACTAAAGTGCACTTTTACCTGCTGTGCTCCCCGCAGTCCAGATCAATACTAGCAGCGGGGAGAGAGCAAAGGGATTTAGTGGTTCAAATGCTTTTCATTTGTGATGCCAAGAGATCAGAAGTTATTGAAATGCTGTTCACACATTTTAAATATTAAGAGTTTACAGAGAAAGTTAATTATAAGGGGAGTTGCCTTTTATTTGTATAATAATATATTTTACCGTTTTTCTTTGCAGTTGAAATTAACAGGTGCTTTAAATGTAAAGCCTATACTTTTAATTTTGAGTGGAATATACATTTTTACAGCATTTTCTTTAATGAACATATTAATTTTAGACAGAATGATAATACAGGGGTAATTCTGAATGTGTTTTGAGTGGAATAAGTTGCAGCCAGGCATTATGCTTGGGTTCTTTTATCTTTGCCAAAATATGAAGCATGTTTGTATGTTATGATATTTCTGTAACACACAAGCAAAGAGTTTGTTTGACCATTTATATTTTAGATGTACTTTTAACAGGTGATTTGAAAAACATAACATGCAGTCTGTCTAATATTTTACAAGTATGAGCTTGTGGGGTTTCAGATTGTTTAGTTGGAATTATAGCAGTGAAATATGTATGAATGGCACTGTGTGAATTTGTTTTGGTTTTGTCATGTATTTTATTGAAAAATAAAGGTACAATAAAAAAAATGTTTGTCAGGACAATTCATGGCTACACAATGCTTTCATAGCAATGGTTTGAATAGAAAGCAACTAGAACCTTGATGTCTTAAATTATTTTGGTAAGTTATAATTGCTTTCTGTCAACTGTAATTTCGCTAAAGGGGTCTGCTAGTGATGAAAAATTAGGTTTAACTGTTCTCTACACTTGGATCGAGAGTGACAACTTGATCTCTTTGTATCCATGTGTGTAGAGTACAGCATTTCTTGAGCTGCTCAGCCGTGTGTCAGAGTTGGACAGTGACATGGCTGACATTACTCAAGAACACCTGGCAGACAGTGTTTTGGGTGATGAGGACGGAGAGAGAACTTTGGAGGAGAAGCTGAGATCTGAGACTCCTGCTGAGCACGAGCCAGTGTCTGCATCGAGTCAGATTGCTTCCTCAATGGGCATCAACCCTCATACCTTACAGGTAGCGTGTGTGTAACAAAGTCATAGATTAGAAACGAGTCATATTCTGTTGATTTAATTCATGTTGATTTGTTTTCTATACAGATCATGAAGGCCTCTCTCTTTGCAGAAGATGATGAATGTGACTTGTTTCAAGAGCATGGTGCTTCAAAGCTCCTACAGGATGTGGCTTCCCCCAAAGTCTTGCTTTCTGGAGCTGGTCGGCAATCAAGTATGCCAGCCTAATATATATAATACAATTAACATAATAGTGGGAAATGTACTTCTTGAAACATGTCTGATATTGTGGCTTTTCTATCACAGTTGGAGCCCTTTTACAAACCAAGTTCACCTCAGGAGGAGGACTTTTTTCCCAGTTGCCAGAGGCTCCTTTTAGTGGAATACCTAAGAGGCTTAGCAAGTCACTAGCATCAGAATCTCCATGGCCATCTTTGGGTCCGTCCTTCCTGTTGCCAGCCCCTCCTCCAGAACCTACTCTTCGGACTGTTGGGGCCCGCAGGCTTGGGGGGCCAGTACCTCTGGAGAGCTCCATAACTCTAGGAAAAGGCCGTTTGCTGATGGATGCTGCTTTGTTCAGAGGGCGATCTTTCAGAGTGGGCTGGGGTCCCAACTGGACCCTGGTGCACTGTGGAGATCAACTTAGTGTCACAGAGGCAATGAAGGAGCAGTCAGCAGAGATCATGGGATTTGGTTTCTTACCCAAACCTACCAAAAGCAAACCGTAAGTTTAGCGTCTCTATAGTTTATCGGTGCACACAATGCACAACTAAAGCGCAGAAGAATGTTTCTCAATTTTTCCCTTTGTTGCATCATACTAGGATCACTGAAAGTCCATTTAAAGTGCGTATGGAACAGGTGGTCGGCCTGGAGCCAAAACAGTCAGCAGAGAGCCTTGCTCTGTATCACAGACCACTGGAGATTGGTCTAAAGTACAGCACAATCAACACAGAGGACTACTGTCCCTTCATCCAGCCAGCAAAAGGAGTGGATGCTCTGCATGGTTATGCAGAGTGGATTATGGAAGTCAACAAAGATATAAGAGGAGGGGATGGTATGCAGTGCTTTCTTGTTTTCTTCTTCCTTTCTCAGGAGGATTTATAAATCTATAATCATTTACTCACTCAAGTTGTTCCAAACCTTGATATTTTGAAGATTATAGTTAACCAATCAGTTTTTGGACTCCATTGACTTCCATAGTATGAAAAAAAAAAATATATGAAAGTCAATGGGAATCATAACTTTTCTTTTCTTATATTTAGCTATTGACAGTAAAGTCATTTTATAGTGCTAAAGAGCAGTTCAATTTCTTATAAATGCTTTTTTGTTTTGTTTTTAACATTCTACTCACTTTTTAAATTTTCCCAACCTTTAGACAGTTGTTTGTGTATATATAAAATTCTTAATGGATGATAAATCATTTGAAACATAAATGTGTATTAAATCAGTTTGATTTTCCACATTAGCTTGTCTGGCCCATTGGCGCCAAGTTTGGACCTTGTGTGCTGCTCTTTGGGGTCGTCTGGGTGACCGGGATGTGGAGACTGAGCAATACTCCGATTACCAGCAGCAGCTTGAGAGGCGGAGGAGTTTCTCGCACTGGCTCTCTGAGTGTGCGGCTGAATGCATTGAGGAGGAGGTTGGCCGAGCCCTTCAGCGCAGCCATGCTGAGGCCATATTCAGTTACCTTACTGGCCACTGCATAAGCAAGGCCTGCAAATTGTCCCAGAAGAGTGGTGAGTGTGCAGATTTTTTGCAATCTGAATGCTTAATGTCCAGTCCCATGCCGTACAACAAAATTAGTGATTCTAATAAAGATGGCGTTTGTGTGTGTAGGGGACCATCGTCTTGCTCTGTTGCTGTCTCAGGCTGTTGGCTCTCAGTTTTGTAGAGATCTATTGGCTCTGCAGCTCAGTGACTGGAACGGCATGCAGACCGACTCCTTCATAGAGGAGGACAGACTGCGAATATTTGCTTTGCTTGCAGGAAAACCAGTAAGTATACTATTAAATCTAGATGCATGTTTTTTTGTGTGTTTATGGTCTATAATTTTTTTTTTTTTTTTTTTTTTTTTGTGAAGGTGTGGCAGTCAACAGACAGTTGTATAAATGTGTGCTCCGAGCTTGACTGGAAGCGATGTGTTGCTGTCCATCTCTGGTACATGCTGCCTCCCACTTCATCTGTAGCCGATGCACTCGACAAATATGAATCTGCATTTCAGGTACTTGATCATGGTGTACTTTTTGTTTTCTAATTTATTTGATCAAAAATGCTGTATCTTTGTGAAATCTGCCACCTATTTGAATATTTTGAAATGTAATTATGTAAGTTGCTATTTTCAGCAGGCTTTACTCGAGGCTTCAGTGTTTATGATTCTTCAGAAATCGTTCTTATATACTGATTTGAAGCGAAATAAAATTTATTTGTCAATATTTGTAAAGTTGTTAAAAAAGTTAAGCATTTATGAAATACAAATGTTTTGTAAAAAACATCTTTACCATCACTTTTGATTAATGTAATGCAATCTTGCTGAATAAAAGTTTTTTTTTATTTTCATCAAAAATGTACTGACCCGAAACTTAAGTGTCTTCCCCGACACACAGGATAAAAAAAAAAAAAATTGCTTCTACCTGGTGTGAATAGCCCCATGGGGATCTATTCTTTTGATTCAAAAGTAGGGATGGACGATTGATCAAAGTAATCAAAACCGAAATTCAGAACCTCTAACCGATGTAATTTTCCCATGTCGGTTATTTCATTTTTTTTTTTTTTTAATCCTGTTAATACTTCCCCCTTAAAAGCATACTACTGTGTGTGTAGCCACTTGACTCTGCCTCGTCCAGTCAGTGGCATAAAAGCAAAACATGGAGGTGAACGCCGGTTCAACACATAGTGATGGCCTCATGTCTTCACTAAACTTTGTCAGTTGTATTTGTTTTATGGTTTGGACATTCAAGTGATTAGATGATCGGATGTGTATTATTATATCGAGCTACCATGTTAGCGCTAGGGCGGTCAAGAAAAAAAAAATAGACTTTAGAATATTCGTAGAAAAAAAAAAAAAAAAAAATATCCACATTCAAATGCAAAAATTTTAATTGTAGGTGCCCGTTAAGGAGGCAGATTTAAGGCCCGCCCCGGGTTTACTTCACATTCCGCATTCTGTTCTGTGTCACACCGCTTCATCCGCATAGCTTTCAGAAGGCGGACGAGCTCGAAGAGCAGTACCACTTCTGTCGTCATTCACCTAGTGCATGCGCTGTTGACAGCCGCACACCCCATCCGCGGCAGGCAGTCCGCGAGTCCTTTTGATGACGAAAATTACATAATGTGGATGGATGGTCAAACTATACTTTGGCTTTTATCAGTGGCGCACGAGATGCGATGACAATATAAAAGTGCAGCTAGATGCAGCGCTGCTGCAATGTCAGACAAAAAATTGCGGAAAAAGAGAATGTGGAGAAGATCTTGTTTACGTCAAAAGTGAAACAAAGCCATTCTCACAGAATGCATATTTCACGCATTTTCTAGAGAGGGACAATAAACCCTTATATACCCAATATTCTAATACCCTTGCACTTGCGTCTCACACAATAGAGCCGCATTTTTGGAAAGCCATGTAAAATTAAGGTGGGTTCAGACTTTATTGTGGGCTTTCCCCATCCTACTGCATCTCATGTTTATAGAGCCACACAGATGGGAAATCAAAAATTACCTGTATTACAGTGTATGATGTAGCTATCCATCTGTGTAAACAATGTGCAAAGTAATTAAACCAAAAAGTACACGATTTATAAAGTTATTGGCTTCTAAAGTAAGGAGTCGACTCTGAATCGCTGAAATGAGTCGTTATAGATTTCAAATCTTTTGCCCGTCTCTGTGTACGTCACTAGGAACACTTTGCATAATAATCTCCGCCTACCGTCTTGGGAGAAACGGAACTCTGACCTGCCCCACCCCCCCACACAGACGCTCTGGTTGGTGTGATCGCGTCATGTCGAGGAGACAGTGTGTTTTGAATTGTTCATTACCAACTTTATTTAGAACAATGAGCATCTCCGAATCACAATGCGAAGTATGATTATGAAGTTATGTGCCTGTTTTTTCCCGAGCGTCTTATCAGTATGTGTGCTGTCTGCAGCCTGTCTGCGCTGATCGTCATGTACAAACACGTCATTAAAATGAAGTGTAACTCCGTGAATACTCAACGAAGAGACATGAGAGAGATATCTATAGAAAGCTTGACATGTCTTCTTTAAACAAGTGCTGCCGAAAACAGATATTCTGTGATAAAGTAATCCATATGAAAACAACGCGATGTCTGTTTTTCATGTCTTTCTTCGTTATATGTGACCACGCCCCCGTGCTAAACGCGCTATTCAGATTCAAACTGAAGCGCGTGGCTTGAATACACCCACACAGAAGAAAAAGCAGCGAGACTGTTCAAGTTTTTTATTTTACTGTTTGCTTCGCGGTGAGAGGAATAAGACATAATTCACCCCAAACAGATGCTAATGCATAGTTTACCGTGGAGGTTTGTGCGGAACAACCAATCAAAACTGACTATGTTAGTTGACCAATCAAAACACAGTATGCTACCGAAAGGTGGGGTTTAAGGAAACTGAATCTTTTGAACAGCTTCGCGTGAACCGTTTGGGGATCTCTGAGAATTGAGGTAATTTTAAAATTATATTTTGACAAAATGACAATGTTTTTTAACCTTGGATGGATTTAAACCTAATGTATAGGACTTCTAAACAGTGATTAGCCTGACTAAGTCAGACTTCCTACTTCCGCTCAATTTCATTTCGCTTCTGTACTCAGCCTGATACAGCGTCAGAGCTTTCTGTTTGCCACCGGTCTGGAAACAGCCGGGCCAATCAACGAACAGAGGGCGGGCTGAGAGCCGTGACGTAGATGCTTAGCGCCGAGTTTTACATTGTAGGTTAGAGAAATCGAAAACCGAAACGACCGCGGAAATGGGAAACGAGACACGGGATGCAATTCGCTATGTTATGGAGAACATTCAACTCTTTTTCAAACTGCAAAAGTAGTTTACAGCCATGTTCACTCCGGTATTTCGCTCGCATCATCATGTGTTAACAACAGGTTTACAGTGGAAGTTCAATCATAGATTTGAGTTCGATGCATGATGTCTGTGCTTCGATGCGGCTGTACAGGCGCATAACATACGTCATAACTAAACGTATCTGATTGGCTACGGGTAACCAATGATTTTAAACTTCAGACAAGCGCCCCCTAGCGAGAGAGAAAACACTTCTCTTTTATGCCATTCCACACTCTGTCTACGAAGCGAAGTGAAGTAGCAGAGTCTGGTATTACCAGGCTAAACAGTTATAGGAAGCTTAGAATTTTTTATCTTACTGGCTCTTTAAATAAAAAATTTACTGTTTTATTGGCTTTTACCCCTTTGAATTAAACTATGCATCCACACATGGTACTGTTTTGTTTATAGTTCTTTAAGCTACTTAATTATAATTGGTTTATAAACATTATTTTAAATATTATGCTTTTTTTCAGTCATATTTTTTTTTATGCTTTGAATAAACGTGCGTTAGTAATATTTTGCCCAATGCGGCCTCTTGTGGCCTCAGAAAAGCTTTTGACTTTTCTTCACCCTAACTAAAATTAAGCATTTTAAATTAGAGTATAATTCAAATTTGGATAATATTAATTGCAAATTTGAATTTAGTTTTTCAGCCATTTTGACAGCCCTAGTTCGCACAGCTGCATTGTGGCACGGACTCTCATATAAACAGTAGCTGTGAAGATCGTGGGCACAGAGGAATGCAGAAACTAGTTGTCAGACTGTCCTGTGATTTATCACTAAAGTAGCTAAGAATCTCAAAACTTATTATTGCATATTTTTCTACTTTTTACAACCACAGCTTCACAATAATATAGAGACGGTATGAATAATTCACACATGCAATCACTCTTACTGGTACTGTGCTAATTTATCTTGATCTGATCTTCATTTATCTCTTACACCGAGCAATAATCTGTAAGAAATGTTATGAACATAGATACAATAACTGCTGATAGTGAGCTATGATGTCAGATCGCTCTTTCAAATAATGAGAAAGAATATGCTGATGATGATACCCAGTAGGGGTGTCACTATTTCGATTTTAAATCGAAATCGATTGAAATTAAGTCACAGTCTCGAACTTCGAATTAAAAAATGGAATCGTCGATGCTGCCACGCCCCCATGTTGTATGACGGCAAATCAATGACAAAAATAACCGAGCATTCAACTGATGCTGGCGCGCGCGCTATATGGCTTCCGCGAGAGGAAAACTGAATCGGATGCGAAGAAACGGGAGCCCGCGAGCTCATTTCAAACTCTCGCGCGTCGCGTGACATGTACTCTGCGCGCAATAAAAGCCCTCGCGCACGCATGCTCATTCCCCACATCCTCGTGCTCGATCATCTCACCTCTGCTCGCGCGAACAATTTTATTTTTGTCAGTCGTGGGGCGGGGCTTGCTGTTTTAGTTGTTATCTCAAATGTCATTGGTTATTCCCCTTTTCCTAAAGTCAGTATTCGACGCCTGTTAGAAAATGAGTAATAATTCACTTGACTTGACCCATGACTTCATCAGTGGACCAGATACATGCGAGTAATCATTTCTTTTGCTTGTTTAATTTATTTTTGTCTTTAATGTAATTTAATGCATTGTTTATAGAGTAGATCTTTTGTAGATACTTGATTAACTGGAATTCTTCTGATTGCTAGTGATTGCAGTCTTGTAATAAGAGATACACATATTTTACAGACTGTAATGATGCACACACACACACTGTACATACATACATGCATATATATATATATATATATATATATATATATATATATATATATATAAATCTAAATGAATGACAGTGAAGTGTTTAGCAAGCGTTTTATCTTTAATCTTTTAAATAGATACATCGTAATATTTGAAGGTTAGTTTAGTCATTTTTTATTGTTTTTGTTTGTTTTGTTATGAACTTGAATGTCATCTTTTGTGACTGCACTTACAAAAGAGAAACTGGATGGCAGTTTATTTTAAGTTTTCAATTGACTAAAGATATAAGTTGTTACATTATGTTGTTAATAAAAGTTTTAAATTTGACAGTGTAATGTGGTACATTGCAAACAAAGGTCCGATATTATATTACATAAAAGTCTAGTTTGAAAAATGACAATCTGTGCTTTAAAGAGAATAAATGTAAAAATCGAGAATCGAATCGAACCGTGACCTTAGAATCGAAAATGCAATCGAATCGAGGATTTGGAGAATCGTGACACCCCCAATACCCAGATTTACCTAGCCTTATCTCCAAATGACTACAGCCCCATTGACTCCCTCTGCCAATGCATTGATGAAATTAATAGTTGGATGTGCCAGAACTTTCTTCAGTTAAACAAGGAATAAATCTGAAGTCATTGCATTTGGAAACAAAGATGAAGTTTTCAAGGTGGATGCATACCTTGACTCTAGGGGTCAAACAACTAAAAATCAAGTCATGAATCTTGGTGTGATTCTGGAGACAGACCAGAATGTCAAAAGCAGTAACTAAATCAGCATTCTATCATTTAAAAAACATTGCAAGAATTAGATGTTTTGTTTCCAGTCAAGACTTGGAGAAACTTGTTCATGCCTTTATCACCAGCAGGGTGGACTATTGTAATGGGCTCCTCACTGGCTTTCCCAAAAAGACCATTAGACAGCTGCAGCTCATCCAGAACGCTGCTGCCAGGATTCTGACTAGAACCAGAAAATCTGAGCATATCACACCAGTCCGCAGGTCCTTACACTGGCTTTCAGTTACATTTAGGATTGATTTTAAAGTACTTTTACTCGTGTGTGTGTGTGTATGTAAGTCACTAAATGACCTAGGATCGAGATATATTGCAGATATGTTCACTGAATATAAACCTAACAGAGCACTCAGATCACTAGGATCGAGTCAGTTAGAAATACTAAGGGTTCACACAAAACTAGGATAGTCCACCTTTAGTTACTATGCAGCCCGCAGTTGGAATCAGCTTCCAAAAGAGATCAGATGTGCTTAAACACTAGTCACATTTAAATCTAGACTTAAAACTCATCTGTTTAGCTGTGCAATTATTGAATGAGCACTGTGCAATGTCGAACTGATTGCACTATTTTCACTGTTTTTTATTTTTTATGTAAAATCCTTTTCTGTTTTTAAAATTAATTTTAAGTAAATATTTTAATCAATTTAAAAGTTTTTAAAATTGCTTGCTTTATTTTTATAATTTTTCTTCATGATTATTTTACTTTTATGTAAACACTTTGAATTGCCATTGTGTACGAAATGTGCTATATAAATAAACTTGCCTTCAATAGGAAAAAATATCTCGCCTTTTAATAGTCAATCATATTTACAGTACAAACCTTGTCAGTGAACTATGAGGGCAAAAAAACATAACACAAACAAAATAATTGTTCATTAATCATAATCGAGGTAAAATGTTGAATTAATCAAGGTTTTGATTTAGGCCATAATCGTCCAGCCCTATTCAAAAGCATCATTGCACTGAATTTTCACGTTCACTGTGGAAAGACCTTTAATGTTAAAAGCCCTTGTGTCAGTGACTTTTGTTTAATGCCAGTGCAGTAAGAATAAGAGTATTTGAAGAATTGGAATTAGTTCTAATAGAATTATGTACCATGACAACTAGCAACAGACAATCTGTCATGTCTGCACCCCCTTGTTGAGAGATTCTTGATCAACTATGTACTTTTATATATTTTTAAAATGCGGTAATAACTTTGTGTATTTCAGGGTTCAGAGGAAGTGAAGAGGTATGCTTGCCCTCCTTTACCTCCTTACATGGATGAACTTGAGTTGTTGGGTTTGGATGAAGAGATGGATGAGACTGAATCCAAAAAGCCACTCTATGACATCTGCTTCCACCTGCTCAAACTTTACAGTGACAGGTTTGTAATAGTGTCCACTTTCTTTCCTGATTTTGAATTAATGATTGTGTCCATAGCTTGTGTATTTATGCAGGCTGATTTTTATCATATTTTCCTCTCTTTAGGCACTATAGCCTTCAACAGCTACTAGATCCCAGCACAGTAACTGCTGATCATTTGGACTACCGGCTGAGCTGGCACCTGTGGAACGTATTGCAGGCTCTCAACTACAACCACCTGTCCACCTCATGCCAGGGCTTGCTGCATGCCAGCTATGCTGCCCAGCTGGAGAGTGCGGGATTATGGGAAATGGCAATCTTCGTGCTGCTGCACATACCTGACTCTGGGTGAGTGTCTGCTCTGTTCGGAGTACTCATTTAGTCCTTGATAGGTTTGATATGATCATCATGAGTTGAGTGATTGTACATGAGATGATTTCCTTTTTTCTTTTTTTTTTTTTTTTTCTTTTTTTTTTATAACTGCTTGCAGGCGGAGAGAGAGTGCAGTGAGAGAGATGCTCAACTTGCATTGCTCCCTTGAGGAGACAGAAGAGTCGATGGAGAAAGAGCAGTTTCTCACAGAAAAGTTGCTAATCCCCATCCAGTGGATACATCAGGCCAAGGCAATCCGTGCTTGTAGAGAGGGAGACAAACGTAGTGAGGCTTTGCACCTTTACAAGGCCGGCCATTGGAATCACTGCCATCGGCTTGTCATCCAGCACCTGGCCTCAGGTTTGAATAAACCAAAAGCATGCAAACATTCCTCTTTAAAAAAAAAAAAAAGTCACGTCTGCAGCAGTGCAAGCTACATGCATCTATATATCCGGATATATACGTATTTGTGTGTGTGTATATGTATACATACACACTAATATTTTACAGTTTGAAGTGTAGACTTTTATGAAACAAAGTAATTACTTGCCAATTGTTAAACTCAAACAGCGCTTTATATTAAGTAAACTGAGAAACTGCACAAATTAAGCATTTTCTAGCTATGCTTTAAAGTTTGGGTTGTAACTAAAGTAAAATTGGTTACCAGACTGAAAAACATCTATAAAAGTAAACAAAGTAAAAATTGTAAATCTGTATTTTCTGATTAACCTTTTTTTTTTTTTTTTTTGTAGCTTCTGATGAATTCTGTAATAAACTGTATAATTGTAATAACTGTACTGTAAATTCCACCCTTTTTTTTTTTTTTTTTTCAGACTGCATCATTAACGATAATCATAAGTACCTTCTGGAATTCCTAGAGGGGTTAGCAGTGCCTGAGCGCAGTGTTAAGATTCAGGACTGGGACACGTCTGGACGAGTCTATCTTGATTACATCCATGTCATTCAGACGCTGCAGGACATCCAACAGGTATTCTTGCTGCTCAGGATAGTATGTTGTTCAACAAGAACAAAAGTTTAACAAACTACAAATGTAAACGTCTTCTACTTTTATCTCTAGACTGAAAGCCCGGGTTATGAGCTGGAGCGACTGCATACAGAGGTGACGTCTCTCTGCAGTAGAATAGAGCGCCTCCCCTGCTCCAAAGCTAAAGACAGACTTGCGCAATCAGGTCCGAAAATCATTTGCTGTGTTTTGTGGGAACTTTATACTGCAATAATGTTGCTGCGACGTTAAATTCAACTGCTTTTCTTGTTAATTCATGGAACTGGCTATTATGTTCTGTTATATTATGTTCCTCATGTTTGTAACCTCATTTGATTAACCCTGCATCTCTCTTTCCTTATAGAGATGGCCAAACGTGTGGCTAACATCCTTCGGGTGGTCTTGAGTCTCCAGCAAGGTGGTGAAGGCACCCCAGATCCCAGACACATCCCTCTTTGCCAGCTTGCGCCACACATTGGACGTCTACCCATGCCGGAGGACTATGCTTTAGAGGAACTCCGCAGCCTTACTCAGTCGTACCTGCAAGAGTATGTTATCAGTCACTGAATATCAAGATAAAAGTTTCTCCGTCAGTTCTGCAGTAATAACATGAGTCTTGATTGGGTTAACCTTTTGGCACTCCAATTATATGGCTGTTTCAGGCCGTGGTTGATCTTTTGATGCATATTTAGGCACAATACTTGTGAATAAAGCATTCCCTTGTGTGTTTGTGTAGGAGCTTTTCCCCCCTTTCAAATCCTGTATTGTAGTTATTGAAATGAATGTGAGTGTCTTGAATAGTTAAAAGTATCTCTTTGAATACACCTGTTGATTTCATCTTCCCAAGATACTCGGAGGGAAAATGCCAGATTTGAGAACTTATACATTTGTCTGTTAAGTTAGTGTTACATTGTGATCTATAATCTGATCCATTCTAAGATAAAATACATTGTATTCTGGCCACCAAACAATACATAAAGACTTAAAAATGTAAACATTTCCTTTGGACCATTCTTTTTTCAGTCACTGTTTTTAAATCTTAGTGTGTATACCTTTTGTAAGTACAGTATTTTATTGCTCCCATGGACTTCCTTGGTCTATAAGTTGCAAGCGGGCTTCTGTGGGTGTAAATGATGAAGGTTGCTCAACATGGATTATAATGAGGTTTGGTCTTTTTGAGGACGTTAGCCATTTGTTATTTAAAATGAATCTCTTGACACCAAAATATATGGCAACATTTAAACATCTAAAAGTGTGGGCATATCTATTTTTGTAGGGTTTTCGACATGTTAAAGGTTTGCCTAATGTAAAACGAAATAAATTCAATTCTATTGATCAAAGAAGTTGATCAAAATATATTTTGGGTTTCTAAAGTGTTGGTGATTCTCTGATCTTTAATCAAAGTCAGCCTGACATCTCTTCTGATTAGGATAGGGTTTTACTGATGCAGTTACATTACAGCATTATGTAAACCCCTAATCCTCTCAGGGTTTTTTTTTTGTTTGTTTTTTTTGTTTCAGTGCTACAAATGCTTCAGCCACTAGTAATGTGCTTGTCTCCTCTGTTTATTTTCTAAAAACATTGTAAACAATTAAACAGATTATGTTCCAGGTAATTAGGATTCTTTGAATGGGTGTTTATGGCTGTCAGATTATTGCAGTGCATGAATGTGCTTAATTCTTTTATAAAACTAAGAATAAAATTTTCATTTAAAAATCTGCGTATTTGCGTTGTTTTCATGTATATAGAGAGGGAGAGAGAGTGGTTCAGAACTTTGAGACCAATATGGCTTATGAAAGTTTTATATTTATATACACAAATTATTTCAGAATAACCTAATTACTAAAATATTACCAATTATTAAATTACTAAAAGTAAAGAAAAAATAATATATTTTACTTTACCATACAACACATCTTTTTCTCGAGCTCGACACTCTTCGTCATCATTTACTGTAACAAGCACGCGACACTTCTCTAGCCTCGCGAGTTGCGCATGGATCGTGAGATGCCTGGTAACAATACGGTACGGAACTATGATATTGGAATTTCTGAAATGCTGCATCTGATTCTATAAAAACAGAAGAAATTGTAATCCTCCATCAAGCCACAAAATGAATCCACGTGTCATTTTGGCTTCTCTTCATTTGTTTACCACCACTGGTTTTATTCCAGGTAAGACTGCGCTCACTTTAAGAAATGGATATATCCCGCGTATTTTTCGTATTTATATGAATATCGACTGTACCTTAATAAGATTAAAATTCAGTTTATTTATAGAACTGATATTAATGTTTTACAATCCTTAAACTGGTTATATATTTGTTTCTTTGTATTGTTTTTTTATATATATGTTATTGCAAATATGTGGTTGATAATTACATGTTTCTATGTTTTGGTGTGTTTGTTTGGTTATTTGATAGATACATTAATGTGAATACTTAAATATTACACTTGATAAAGATTTTGGATTAAACATTCGTTTACTCATGGACGTATAAGAGATTATAAAACGGACATGTCCCACACCAATCTGGAATATCTGTGGATCCAACCCTATTGACAGCAGTGAACAGATGTAATTTGTGTTATATTCTCAATGATAATTTCTCATCAACCTGATATTTTGTTCAAGGGGGTTGACTCACTGATAATTAGTGTTTATGATACAATAGATGCATTTAGACCAGAAGTACCCAGAATTTATTTATTTACCTTTGGAGCTTTCTTTCTTTTTTTTTTCTTTATCAATTATTACTTATTATGCAGCACTGGAAATCCTGTGAGTGGTTTGTGTGTACACTGGTGACTCAATTTATTAATAATTAGCAATTTACATACTGGACATTTTTATTATTTTCAAGTCTACACATATAGGAAACTAACTTATTTTTGTTACCCAAATCGTAACTATATATGATACAACAATTCCATATACATTATTGCGTTATGTCTAAAGAATCATTTTTATACACGTTTTTTTGATTAATTTGATACTTTGTAAACACTTGCTCAGTTCATGCTGCAGGACAGCAGTGCTGCCAGCTGGCACGTCGTTTTCACACCACAGCCTCCATTTTTATCTTTCATTAGAGCGCTATTTTATCTGACTCTTGGGGTGAATTGATTTGCTGGGGAAAGCGCTGACCACTCTCATCCTCAGGGAACAGGAGAGAGTAATTGAGTAAACATGCTTTGTTCACTGGAGTTTCCACCGCTGCCGTAGTTCAACTTAATATATGGGCAGCAGTTTGAAAGGTTATTGTAGCCGTTGTGACGTTTTCATTAATTAACATCTTTTTAGCCATTGCTTTTAGGTTCTAGCCAAAATGTGGGTCCATAATTCATAAAAATGTTTCCTCACTGAAGAACTCCATCTCCTGTTCTACTCTCACATCAAAATCCACTGACATATTTTTTTTTTTTTTTTGAACTAGTACTGCTTGTAAACAGTGCTTGATCAGTGCATCTTTTCTCCTGATTTAGATGCGCGCGCGCAAACACAGACACACACACACATATTAATAATCATTAATAATCATGGGATTTTAGAAATCATGGAAAGCCAATATTTTCACTTTCTTCTACATCAAAGAATGTAAAATTGTTTGTGGTTTGTCTGAAATCATTCAGAATTCTTAATTTTGAGAGGGTAACTATTACTGACTGTGCTGAAGGTCTGATGGGCTTACTGTCATAGATAAATAGACAAATGCCTGAAGACACTCGCTAATCTATTCCATCACAAGCCACCAAGCTCACTAAGGGCATGAGAATAGCAGTTTTACACTGTAAACTTAAGTAATCATCACTTGACTTTGTGCCTTAATTGATTAATCAATGTATATAAAAAAACGAATCAGTCAAATCTAAATCCACTCTCTCGTTTTCCTCTTCCTTTTCGACAGTCTGTTTGTGTGCCCAGGGGAGATACGCATTCAAATTGCTGAATGATTTATTTGTGAATTACACCAATGCATTGAGGCCTGTGCAGGACACTGACAACATAATTAACGTCACCTTGCAGATCACTCTCGCCCAGATCATTGATATGGTAATGATTCACAGTACAGCACACATACTTTCTTAGTACATTTCACTGGTCTTAAAGAGGACTGAAGCAAATTTAACCCACAATCTCAAAACTGACCAGTGCATAAAAAAATTATATATAAAAAAAAAAATGGTTTTGCCTCTTTTATTTTGAATTAAATATCTCAAACATGCATGCTAAGAAATGTAATTTTTGTTTAATATAATATTGTAATTATATTTATATTTAAATATTTTATTTATATTCCATATATACAGGTCCTTCTAAAAAAATTAGCATATTGTGATAAAGTTCATTATTTTCCATAATGTAATGATAAAAATTAAACTTTCATATATTTTAGATTCATTGCACACCAACTGAAATATTTCAGGTTTTTTATTGTTTTACTACTGATGATTTTGGCATACAGCTCATGAAAACCCAAAATTCCTATCTCAAAAAATTTGCATATTTCATCCGACCAATAAAAGAAAAGTGTCAAAAAAAGTCAACCTTCAAATAATTATGTTCAGTTATGCACTCAATACTTGGTCGGGAATCCTTTTGCAGAAATGACTGCTTCAATGCAGCGTGGCATGGAGGCAATCAGCCTGTGGCACTGCTGAGGTGTTATGGAGGCCCAGGATGCTTCGATAGCGGCCTTAAGCTCATCCAGAGTGTTGGGTCTTGCGTCTCTCAACTTTCTCTTCACAATATCCCACAGATTCTCTATGGGGTTCAGGTCAGGAGAGTTGGCAGGCCAATTGAGCACAGTAATACCATGGTCAGTAAACCATTTACCAGTGGTTTTGGCACTGTGAGCAAGTGCCAGGTCGTGCTGAAAAACGAAATCTTCATCTCCATAAAGCTTTTCAGCAGATGGAAGCATGAAGTGCTCCAAAATCTCCTGATAACTAGCTGCATTGACCCTGCCCATGATAAAACACAGTGGACCAACACCAGCAGCTGACATGGCACCCCAGACCATCACTGACTGTGGGTACTTGACACTGGACTTCAGGCATTTTGGCATTTCCTTCTCCCCAGTCTTCCTCCAGACTCTGGCACTTTGATTTCCGAATGCCATGCAAAATTTGCTTTCATCCGAAAAAAGTACTTTGGACCACTGAGCAACAGTCCAGTGCTGCTTCTCTGTAGCCCATTTCCTGCACACGCCTGTGCACGGTGGTTCTGGATGTTTCTACTCCAGACTCAGTCCACTGCTTCCGCAGGTCCCCCAAGGTCTGGCATCGGTCCTTCTCCACAATCTTCCTCAGGGTCTGGTCACCTCTTTTCGTTGTGCAGCGTTTTTTGCCACACTTTTTCCTTTCCACAGACTTCCCACTGAGGTGCCTTGATACAGCACTCTAGGAACAGCCTATTCATTGAGAAATTTCTTTCTGTGTCTTACCCTCTTGCTTGAGGGTGTCAATGATGGCCTTCTGGACAGCAGTCAGGTCGGCAGTCTTACCCATGATTGCGGTTTTGAGTAATGAACCAGGCTGGGAGTTTTTAAAAGCCTCAGGAATCTTTGCAGGTGTTTAGAGTTAATTAGTTGATTCAGATGATTAGGTTAATAGCTTGTTTAGAGAACCTTTTCATGATATGCTAATTTTTTGAGATAGGAATTTTGGGTTTTCATGAGCTGTATGCCAAAATCATCAGTATTAAAACAATAAAAGACCTGAAATATTTCAGTTGGTGTGCAATGAATCTAAAATATGTGAAAGTTTAATTTTTATCATTACATTATGGAAAATAATGAACTTTATCACAATATGCTAATTTTTTGAGAATGACCTGTATATATATATATATATATATATATATATATATATATATATATATATATATATATATATATATATATATATTGATTTAATGGTTTTAAAATGCCAACTTGTACAATCATCAAGTCAGTATTTTCCTTACACCTTAAATTCATCTTAATTTCTATTTTTTTTTTAAACAATTTTTAATACGTTTTTGTAAACAAATCTCTTCAATTTAGAAATGAACCTGAACTATCTTAGACATTTAATGTAATAAAATAATTATGCTATTTAACTCAAGACATTATTATTATCATACTTTTTATTATATATTTATTGTCTTTATACAAACTATAGATAGTTGAAATACAAATACGATTTAAAATGCCTGATAAAAAATATTATACTGCTTTAAAATTCATAAACTGAAAGCATGGTCATCATTCAACTACTGTCTTTAAGAATTGCATTTCAATCAATTTTCAACCAATTCCTGACAAAATCAGTGTCATATCAACTAATATTTTTTTTTTTTATTTATTTTTTTTTTTTTTTGATGATCGTGATTTTAATGTTTATTTAGCTGACTGGAATATATTTATTAAAATGGGTTCTAAAATCCACCTTTTTTTACTAGGATGAAAGAAACCAGATCCTCACAACATACTTGTGGATTCGTCAGGTGTGGTTTGATGCTTACCTCACCTGGAATAAGACAGACTACGATGGGCTTGATACCATCCGTATACCTAGTAGTTATGTATGGAAACCCGATATTGTCCTATATAACAAGTAGGTCGGTTTGGTATTGGGTTTCATCGATTCAGCAACCAACTGAATGTCATGCCCTGTCCATCAGTTTGTTGTTGCCAAGGACACAGGCTGTACATTCTCATCAACTGCTTATTCATGGGAGGGTCCAGTCAAAACTATCTATCTATCTATCTATCTATCTATCTATCTATCTATCTATCTATCTATCTATCTATCTATCTATCTATCTATCTATCTATCTATCTATCTATCTATCTATCTATCTATCTATCTATCTCGTATGTGTGTGTGTGTGTGTGTGTGTGTGTTTGTTTGTGTGTGTGTCTATAGATGTTACCACAATTCTTCATCTGGATGTAGTCTTAAATTAGTTCTATTTCTTCAATGTTATTCCAGACAGACTGGATGATGGTGAGATCAGATCTCTGTGTGGAGCACTGGCTGTAGTCAGACTCCATGTGCAAACAAAAATAACTGACTTAAAACCCTTGTTTTAGCTGGTGGAAATACTAGTGTTCTAATAATTCTGGCCACCACCGTATATATTATTTTCTACATTTCCGAATTGTATTTAAATGTAAGAGTTTTGTGAGACAGATTTGACCATAACATTGCAGCTTTGTCAAATATAGAAAGTCTTTAAGCTTTTTCCAAAGATTTAGCTGATCTGATGCTGTTTATAGCTAACAGATGGCCTGAGCTCTCTCCTTATTATTTTTCATGTTCGGAAAGCTCATTATAGCAAAACATGTTATGACTAGTAATGAATTTATAGAGCAGGTTCAGATTCTGACCGTTTAGTGCTTTTGTACAGTTTTGTGTGTAACATAGGAAATAATAACAAATTAATCTGATTCAAATGACCATACTCCGACATGCCTCTGTGACGTGGTTCTTTTCAATGTAAATACTATTCAGGATAGGAGGGGGCCAAATATAAAAAAATAACTTGGAATTGTTTTATCCAAAGCGATTTACACTGCATTCAGGTCTAAATTTTTACCAGAATGTGTGTTCCCTTGGAATTTAACCCATTGCCTTTTGTGCTGCTAATGCAATGCTCTACCACTGAGCCACAGGAACACTATTATTTATTTTTTAGTTACCCTCAAATCAAGGTGCAGATGAGTATTTTACTTCTTAATCAGAACAGATTTGGATAAATTTTGGAGTACATCACTTGCTCACCAATGATTCAAGATTAAAGATTTTTATTTATTACATACACGATTATATAGAGAATATATAAACAGCAGTGAAATGTGAGTCAGGTCTGCTCCATGGACAGTGCAATTATTAAAGAATACAATACAGAGGAAAATATACATAAATATACAGTAGGTATAAAATAATTAAATAAATTGAAACAATAAAAAATATAAGAATAAAATCTATAATTAAATGTGCATGAAATTAGTCTTAATTATTAAGATACACAGGAATGTACAAGAGTCAAATGTGCAAATAGATTCAGACACTGTCAACATGTCAATATGAAGTAGAGAACAATGAATATCTTACTGATTATTAAGTGGAGACATGAAGATGTTAAAAGGCTGGGTTTGAGTTTAGGCGTCTGGTGGCCTGGGGGAAGAAACTGCTCCTTAGTCTCTCAGTTTTTGCCATCATGCTATGGAAATGCTTACCAGATGGCACCAAAGTGAAAAGACAGTTACTAGGGTGATTGGAGACCTTGATGATTTTAACAGCTCTGCTTTTGCAGGGTTTTAGCTAGATGTCACCTTTGCAGTCTTGACAGGAGCTGCTTCCATACCAGACTGAGATACATTGAGTCAATACACTTTCTATGGTCCCTGTATAGAAAGTTTTCAGGACTGCTGTTGAGACCCTGAATTTCCTCAGTCTTTGCCTCGTTTTATTAATCTGTGTTTGAATGTGGGTAGTCATTGAATACTCTGCAGTGAATGGGTGCCATGAGAATGAGGAGCTGATAAAATATCACAATAATTCACAAGAAATACAAAGAACTCTGGTCCATCAGGTAACATCTTGTGAAGTGAAAAGCTGAGAGTTTGCAAGAAACAAATTCATCACTGAGACAGTTTTTCATTTCACAAGACTTTATTTCATAGACTGGAGCCATGTGGATCACTTGTGCTAAATTTCTCCAAACCTGTTCTGATGAAGAAACAAACTCATCTAATTCTTGGATGGCCAGAGAGTGAGTACATTTTTAGAAAATGTTAATCTTTCAGTGTTGGTGACTATGTTAGTGATTTTTTATTTATTTTCACCTTATGTCTTCCAGTGCAGATGACCAGTTCTCCAGCTCTATGGAGACCAATGTGGTGATCCGCCATGATGGCCAGATTATGTGGGACCAGCCGGCAATAACCAAGAGCTCCTGCAAAGTGGATGTGTCTTACTTCCCTTTTGATGCCCAGCAGTGCCGTCTCACCTTTGGCTCTTGGACCCACAATGGCAACCAGATGGATCTTCATAATGCCCTGGACAGTGCTGATCTAGCTGACTTTGTAGAGAATGTAGAGTGGGAGGTTGAGGGAATGCCTGCAAAGAAGAACATTATTCTCTATGGCTGTTGCTCAGACCCCTATCCAGATATCACATACACACTTCACCTGAAGAGAAGAGCTTCTTTTTACATCTTTAATCTTCTCATTCCCTGCATGATGATCTCCTTCTTGGCTCCGCTAGGCTTCTACCTTCCAGCCGACTCTGGAGAGAAAGTATCTTTAGGTGTAACAGTGTTACTAGCCCTTACCGTCTTTCAGCTTCTGGTTGCTGAAAGCATGCCTCCTTCAGAGAATGTGCCACTCATTGGTGAGATCCCATAGCTGTAATTTTATGATCATTAAGAATTTTATTATTGATGACAGCAGTGGATAATTGCTGGCACAACACATAATTTACTTATGTATTTTGCTATTTTCCAGATTCTTTTCAGCGAGATTATCATACACTGCACCCCTCCCAAAAATAAAAAAAAAATTACAAAATAATAATAAATTAAATTAAATTAAAAATCTGTATTTTTGTCATGGTTGCCTCTATAAAACCTCAAATCAACTTATTTAAACAAAAAATTTGGTTAGACAATAAGATTTTATATTTAAGACATTATTTTAAAGAATATTTCTTGAATTAAGTTGAATTAAACATAATCAAGCAACATTTAATAAGGATATGATTTTTGCCATGAAATAAGAATTTGTGAACCCTTTTCATTATTCTCACAATGTATTACTGCTAAAATGAAGGAACAAATTAGTACAACATAACCATGGTTTTCACCATGATTGATTGATTAAAAAAAAGGAAAAGCAAGTGAAATTGCCTAAAAACTGTTTGCTCATTGAATAATAATAATAATAATAATAATAATAATAATAATACTTTAGGGTATAGTTCATAGTTAAAAAAACAACAACAAAAAACAACAATTTGATATCAATTTATATCATATAATTATAACCATATTTTTCTGTCACATCTTGTGTGCTTTAACTAAACTAAATCAGTTCTGTCTTTTATTTCCTACCCATAAAAGTGGGCACAGGCTGTGTAAATGTTAAATCTTTATTCAGCACAACATCCCCTTGGATTTCTTTGGTGTGCACTTAAGTGGTTCACCAATGAAAAAACACCCCCACCCACAAGGCCTGAAATAAATAATTATCAGATTGTATGAGATGCAAATAAGCTTTAAAAGAAAAGCAATAAACAGGGCCCATGCTGTAGGTCAATAATTTTAATATAATAATTTTAATAAAATAATAAAAGCAAACTAACTATAGGAGATATAGCCCAGTCAGTGTTTAACAGTAGATTACTTTACAGAAGCTTTGCTCTTGAGGTCAAATAATTAATGATTGTCAAGTAACATGTAGTTTAAAATATCTATTATTTGTTGATAGCTTTGGAATAAATTCTCATGTCTATGTTCATCAGTCCCAATGTTTTCACAGGGAAATATTACATTGCCACAATGACCATGATTACAGCTTCTACAGCCCTGACCATCTTCATTATGAACATCCACCACTGTGGACCAGAGGCTCAGCCTGTTCCTGCATGGGCACGTCGCTTTATCCTCCACTACTTGGCTCGAATTTGCTTTGTCTATGACATGGGAGAGAGCTGCTTGTCTGTGTACACAGACAAACCTGCACAGAAGGGAAGCAACTGCACTTTAAATGGACAGGCTGTGGGTGAGGACTTTGCTCTGAGGGTACGAGGCGTTTCAGCTGGTGAAGGCTGTTCACAGAAGATAAAAGATCCATTAAATGAAGATACCAGTCCGACCTTATCTCCCCGGCAAGGTAAAGAGTGTCAAACTGGCTGGATAGATGGTACCTGTGTGGGCATTGACCAGGGAGAGGTTGCAGGAACTACAGCAGAGAGAGGGAGTGAGAGCAGAGCAACTGGGAAAGAATCAGTCGAGAAGAGGGAAATAGATGTTGCAAGCCCAAATTTATTCCATCAGCAAAACATCCTGAGGAATATCGAGTACATCGCTAACTTTTTTCATGAACAGAAGGCCACACAGAGACGAAATGGGGAGTGGCGGAAAGTTGCCAAAGTCATGGATCGCTTTTTTATGTGGATATTCTTTATCATGGTCTTTCTCATGAGTTTGCTTATTATAGGGAAAGCTGTCTGAAGGTATGATATTAAAGACATCAGGGGCCTCATGCATAAACGTCTGTGTAGTTCTTAAAAAAGGCATCGACACTGATGTTGATGACACAGGTCAGACATACAGTGTCTCATTTCTTCTTTTATTGTTGTATTGTTCATGAATCCAAGTTCATTCTAAATGAGGGATAAGTAATGGGACAGATATTAACGTAATACTCTGCTTTACTTATACTAGATCTCTGCTATTCTCAAACCCAGCTGAATACAATAAACAGCATTAATATAGGCCTAGACTAGACATGATCGGATGTGTATTAATGCAGAATTTATAATACACTTAAGCATTTTTTTTAAACATTTTTATTTTTTTATTTATCAATGAGGCCCCTGGGTTGTTCGGTCAAATCATGAGGTCCCAAAAATAACACTTTCTTGCATTCATGTGATTGTTTGTTTATTTGGCATTAACCCCAAAAATTGTTTCTTCAGTAGAACACAAACAGAGATTTTTAAAACAAACCTTTGCAATATATGTGTATATATACAGTATTGTTCAAAATAATAGCAGTACAATGTGACTAACCAGAATAATCAAGGTTTTTAGTATATTTTTTATTGCTACGTGGCAAACAAGTTACCAGTAGGTTCAGTAGATTGTCAGAAAACAAACAAGACCCAGCATTCATGATATGCACGCTCTTAAGGCTGTGCAATTGGGCAATTAGTTGAAATGGGTGTGTTCAAAAAAATAGCAGTGTCTACCTTTGACTGTACAAACTCAAAACTATTTTGTACAAACATTTTTTTTTCTGGGATTTAGCAATCCTGTGAATCACTAAACTAATATTTAGTTGTATGACCACCGTTTTTTAAAACTGCTTGACATCTGTGTGGCATGGAGTCAACCAACTTGTGGCACCTCTCAGCTGACATTCCACTCCATGATTCTTTAACAACATTCCACAATTCATTCACATTTCTTGGTTTTGCTTCAGAAACAGCATTTTTGATATCACCCCACAAGTTCTCAATTGGATTAAGGTCTGGAGATTGGGCTGGCCACTCCATAACATTAATTTTGTTGGTTTGGAACCAAGACTTTGCCCATTTACTAGTGTGTTTTGGGTCATTGTCTTGTTGAAACAACCATTTCAAGGGCATGTCCTCTTCAGCATAGGGCAACATGACCTCTTCAAGTATTTTAACATATGCAAACTGATCCATGATCCCTGGTATGCGATAAATAGGCCCAACACCATAGGAGGAGAAACATGCCCATATCATGATGCTTGCACCTCCATGCTTCACTGTCTTCACTGTGTACTGTGGCTTGAATTCAGAGTTTGGGGGTCGTCTCACAAACTGCCTGTGGCCCTTGGACCCAAAAAGAACAATTTTACTCTCATCAGTCCACAAAATGTTCCTCTATTTCTCTTTAGGCCAGTTGATGTGTTCTTTGGCAAATTGTAACCTCTTCTGCACATGCCTTTTTTTTAACAGAGGGACTTTGGGGGGGATTCTTGAAAATAGATTAGCTTCACACAGACGTCTTCTAACTGTCACAGTACTTACAGGTAACTCCACACTGTCTTTGATCATCCTGGAGGTGATCATTGGCTGAGCCTTTGCCATTCTGGTTATTCTTCTATCCATTTTGATGGTTGTCTTCCGTTTTCTTCCACGTCTCTCTGGTTTTGCTCTCCATTTTAAGGCATTGGAGATCATTTTAGCTGAACAGCCTATCATTTTTTGCACCTCTTTATAGGTTTTCCCCTCTCTAATCAACTTTTTAATCAAAGTACGCTGTTCTTCTGAACAATGTCTTGAATGACCCATTTTCCTCAGCTTTCAAATGCATGTTCAACAAGTGTTGGCTTCATCCTTAAATAGGGGCCACCTGATTCACACCTGTTTCTTCACAAAATTGATGACCTCAGTGATTGAATGCCACACTGCTATTTTTTTGAACACACCCCTTGAACACACATGCCCAATTGCACAGCCTTAAGAGCGTGCATATCATGAATGCTGGGTCTCATTTGTTTTCTGAGAATCTACTGAACCTACTGGTAACTTGTTTGCCACGTAGCAATAAAAAAATATACGAAAAACCTTGATTATTCTGGTTAGTCACATTGTACTGCTATTATTTTGAACAATACTGTATATATATATATATATATATATATATATATATATATATATATATATATATATATATATATAATTATTACAAATTATATTTCCTTAATAAGTTAAGCTACATCTTTGGTTGAGGACATCGGGACTCAATTAAATAATAAAATAAAAAGACATGAATGAACATGCATAGACAAAAACTTTTTTTTTTTAAATCACTAATACACTTTATGTTTTAAGGATTTTTTATTTTAATTAATTAATTAATTAATTAATTAATTACTTTTTTGTTTACCTAACTTTGTATAAAGATAATTCTCAACTATGTAATAACAGAATGATTTGCTATACCATTTTTTTAATGCAAAATGTGTGTAAAATTGCCATAAACAGATTTTCTCATTATATATGATGTATCATAAACTAAAGACCAAGGAGAGGGAGAGGTCATGGTGAAACATCCAGACATTTAGTATCTCTGAAAAGCCCTGAATGGGTTCTGTACATGACATCCAGACTTAGAACTGTGGCATGTATAGTCTCAGAGAAATTCACTAAAATATAATGTCCTTATATGAGTGTGCAGGTTTTAGGAGGCTAATGTTAGGTAAATTAGTTTTCAAAGTATCAATAGCATCAAACTAATGTGTTTTGCCTGTAGGGAAAATAGACCTCTGTAGCCAAAACCAATCAAACAGCCAACCAGGAATTTTATGACATGGATACACTAAGATTTTGTTCACTGTCATTACTAATGTTTTTTACTGCTCTCAGTAAATTAAAGCTGGTATACTATAGTATTTAAGCATTATGTTTGCAATGTAAATAAAAAAGTAGAGAGAAAATACTTGCAGTTTATGGGGAAATTATTAATGGAAAGCTATTGAATTCAGATCAGAATGATAAATGGAGCCAAATACACATTTACACTGACTGTTTCAGTTATAGGCCTATCCTAAGGTTTTGTCTATTAGTGCATGTGATCCATATACTACTGCCTGATTTGTGCAAATATATAAATATAATTTATATAATCATATAATATATAAATGTAACTAGATATACAATATTAGATAGTACAATATTACTGTATATATGAATATTATTTAAACATTATACTGTATGCAATAGGCTGTATGTACAAAATGATAAAATATTTACAGTATTTAATTGAGTTATGCTTAGCCAATGTCTTTGTGCCAGCCAGAGGATGATAACTGAGATATTGGAATCAATCAAATGTTGTTGTTTTTATGAATCTTTAATGAATCTGCAAAATAAAACCTTTACAGATTGTAAATCCTTTAAAGTTCTCATTAAAGTGACAACAGATGACAACGCCTGTGATCCATGGAAATCTCATACTTGCACATAAAGAACTGAACTGAATGTTGACCCTCAGTAATTTGTTAATAGTGAGATTTATGCAATTAACCATTTTAGCCCTTTTAAAATCCCTTTTAAGAATGAGATGCAATTGATTTAGTTATTGAATATTAATAGCTCTGCAGTCAGAAATGAAGGATTTGACACAGGGGCCAAGTCTACCATAAATCATCAAATCACATTATTAAATATTCATTATTTCTATCACCCCACCATTTAACCTTTTTCTCTGTGTGCTTTCACAGTAGTGGTAAGGTTAATTAGCCCTTGGCTTAAATAGACCCCTCTGGGGAGTATGGTTGCTATAAAAACTATACATTCATCACACAATTTGAGGCTTATCAAACAACTTTTCAAATTACAGAGCCTTCCTGAAACTTTCTAAATATTGGCAGGGCCGTTTGAAGGAATTTGGGGGCCCCAAGCAAAATGGACAAGCCCCCCGACCCCCCACATGCATGCAAAGCCTACAGGAACCACATCATAGCAATACAGTTTAAGTTCACCCACACTTTATATAAATAAAAAAGGTTTACAGTGCAAATACTGCTTGAAAAAAATAGTTTGTTGGGAATTCAATAGTGATTTGCACTGTTTTTGTTTTCTAATAATATGACAGCACATACTTATCAGTTTAAACTCTGGGCTGTGCAGGATATCAGCTATAATTATAGAGCTTGTGGTACCTTGGCTATTTAGAGGAAACATCAGCACTTGAGAAGTGATGCAACTGTTGATGTTGAGGATGAAGTTGATGGTGTAGCTGGGAAAATAATTGAAAAAAAATAATAATCTGAAATTACCTGTGAAGTACGTCTTACCATTTCACTGTTAGCATATTGAAAGAGGTCACTATTAACAGCTCAGGGGGTGCGTTTCCCCAAACCATAGTTGCTAACTAAGTTAGATGAAAGACACTTTGTAATAACAATCATTAATAGATGGTAAATTGATAGTTAATTAATCTTGAGTTAATTATCATTTAGCTGTTAGCAAACAGTATTTTTACTTATTATAAAGTTTACCGAAAACTTAAAGATATGTTAGCATTTACATGTTTTGATATTAGAAGGGAAGGGATGCAGGCAGCTGCTTTCACTACCAATGCTTAAAAACATCCCAAGCTAATGTTTGATGCAATTTATTGTGTGGTTTTCATAACCCCCATCTGGTAAATAGATTATCACGGTGGAATAGTATAGCATGCTATTTGCTAAGCTACTTTCATCTAGGGCTGTAGCTATCAAATTGTTTACTAATCGAGTATTCTACCAAAAATTCCATAGATAAATTGAGTAATCGGATAAAATGTGTTTTTGCTTATTAATATTAATTATGCAAGAGAAAATAAGACTTCTGGGTCTCTTAAAATGAACAACTATCCCACCAAACTATTTTTTCAAGCAGTATTTGCACTGTAAACCTTTTTTATTTATGTAAAGTGTGGGTGAACTTAAACTGTATGGCTATGCTGTGGTTCCTGTAGGCTTTGCGTGCGTGCAGGGGTCGGGGGGCCTCTATGTCCATTTTGCTTGGGGCCCCCAAATTCCTTCAAACGGCCCTGAGTAGAACTCAACTTTAGGGGAGTTGGAAAATGAGCCTATTTTCAAAAATAGTGGCGTGTTCCTTTAAATGCTAATACTAAAAGTTCAACTGGAGAGTTTCCTTATCACCAAGACTGCACTTTGCAGGGTAAGCTGGTTTCTGGCCTTGCAGTTTTGACTTGATTGCTGTGCCACATTTCTTGCTGATGCAGGAGAAGCTTGTTTCCAGTAATCAAGAGCACTCATGCGTGTCATGGAAGGACAGTTTGGGGGAAGGTCAGATAGAGGATCCTTCTCAAACAGGCAGTCAAACTGACAGGTGTATTTACAATAATCCAATAAAACGTTCAAATCTGGGGTGAAGTATAAATCACTGCTCACATCTAGTGTTCAAAAGCTCTTTCTTTCTGGTTCAGCAGTATGCCATTCACCGAATGCTGTGGTAGCAGTGCCATCAAATTAACCTTACATTTTATTATTCAACTGCAAGAAATTACTTACAGCTGATTATCTCATAATCAATTAAAATGGCTTTTAATTAGAAGGGTTTAAAATCGCATTTGTGCTTCAGATTTTTTCAAACCCTGCACACACTGATTTAGTGCATTGAATATATTGATTTTCTCCACCTTGTTAATGTAGTGTTTCCAGTTTAACACTAGATGGAGATAAAGTCATGGTAAATATTCCACTTGTCATTATCATTAACATCAGCCACAGTAGAAATAAAAGGATTAGATCAAGTTACAAACTGGGCCTGAAATTTAAAATCTCAATTTAATATGTTATGCAGAATATTGTCTTGCTTACATCTGCATTGATATGTAAATATACTGTGAAATTGATTCGCTTTATTTTTTTAAAAATTATTATTTTTTCAGGATTTACATGTAATCTTACTACCACTATAAATAATATTAAAGCATGTTGAAGCGAGAATGGAAAGTTTTACAAACTATGGGTTTCTTCCACATATTTGTATATATTAATTATATGGTGTAAACCCTGTTTTGAAAACCTTTATTTATTATGTGTTCTTTGCTGAAGTCCATAATGTGCAATATTTGCAACTATGATACTGAAATCGCATTTTGTATGTTTGTATATTACAGGCTGTAATATATTTGTGTGTGTATGTGTGTGTGTGTGTGTGTGTGTGTGTGTGTGTGTGTGTGTGTGTATATATATATATATATATATATATATATATATATATATATATATATATATATATATATATATATATATTATGATTTATTTATACACTTTAAACCATTACAAAAATAAATAAATAGAAAAATAGAAAAAAAAAACTAAAAATACATAAAAAATTAAAAAAATTACAGAAACGGGAGGATGAAAATACACAAAACATCACAGTAAGAAGATGCACTGAGGATTCTTGTCCCCTAAAAAAATTAAAAAACATAAAATAGAGTACAGTACAATCACATACAGTGACAGCAAACATAGCAGTGTATTGGCCAGGCAATACAAAATTAGTATCAACATTTAGACTGGTGATAGATGTGTGGGGAGATAAGGGGATCACACACAAAGAGCAGGGTCAAGCTGGAGAATTTTGATATGTTCACGAAGGGGTTTCCAAAGCTTGATGAAAATGGTGCTAGGTCGGTGAAGAGACTACGTAATTTTCTACAGTTTCATAAAATAAAGAACATCTCTTATCCAGCCAGTGCAAGATGGAGGGTGAGGGCTTTTCCAATTCAATAGAATTAAACGCCTAGCTAAAAGAGTCAGACCGGCTACAAAATCTGAAAAGTGAGAAGGCAAAGAATGGCAAGGCAGGAGAACCCCAAATAAAGCTGTGACAGAGAGGGATGTCCGCGAGGTAATGGCAGACAATGAGACAAAAACATTTTCTTCAAAAGGAAGACAGGGCAGGGCAGGACCAGAACATGTTAATTAAAGTGGCTGAACCAGAATGACACCTGTCACACTCAGTCAATAGGCGGTTAAAGCATGCTAACCTGTGGGTTTCATAGAACCACCTTACACTGTATGAGCCTGTGACATGCGCAGAGGGATGAGGAATAAACTCTGTTCAGAGGACTGCACTCCATGTCTCCTTGTTAATCTCAGTACCGATGTCTTGGGACCAGACAAAGTGCAAACTATCAGAGGAAGAATGCAAATGAACAATTATATTCACAAATTTACCCTTCAGTACAAGGATCCACACCCAGAATAGTGTCTACTGTATTTTCCAGTCAATTTATAGTCCATAAGTCGCACTTTTTCTCATAGTTTGGCTGGTCCTGCTACTTCTAGTCAGATGCGACTTATTTATCAAAATTAATTTGACATGAACCAAGAGAAATTTTTTGGAAATATTAAACTGAGAAGTCATCTGTTCAAAAGAGGCAAAACACCATTGATGTAAAGGTCAGCAATAGAAACTAACCCAAGGTCTCTCCTAGAGGTGTAAAGCACTGTCTAAAATGGAGGGGTAAAACAACGGGTTAGACTGTATTGGGGATAACAGGGAAGTATTATGAAGACCGAAATGTCGAAAACATTGGGTCCAGTTTTTAAGACTGTTTTAAACAGTTGTATTATTTGAATATTTCATTGGGGACAATGTATATGGGAGGCATAAAAGAGCCGTCAGGGAAGATGATTTACATGAGGCATTCTCAATATGCAGCCAGGATGGGGAGTTGACGGAGTTGCTTGGCTGGAACCAGTAAAGAGTAGTGCATATATTTACTGCCCAATAATATATTAGTAAAATTAGGAAGAGCTAGACCACCTAATTGTTTTGTCTTCTGCAGAATGCCTTTCCGAATCTTTGGGGGCTTTTTTATTCCAAATAAAACTATAACTAGAGCTATAAAATACTGTCAAGTGTCTTTTAACTGTGAGGTGCCCACACTTGAAAAGGACCAGACTTGGGATTTCACTCAGAAGAATATTTATTCTGATCAGTTGATGTAGTAGGATCAGATGTAACAGGTGAAAAACCTTTCAATACATAAAAGAAAAAGGAAATACAAACATTTTAAATAACCAGGTATTTTTCCTAACACAGGAAAGGTCAAATACATTTTACAGGCAACACAGCTTGGTCTTTTACAAGCAACAAGCAACACTATACCAATCTAGCATTTTAGTCTTAATTAACAGTTTCTCTTTTTTAAACCATGCAGGATTAATTGCTTTCAAACTTCACTTGTAATATTAACACATTTACCACATTAAATACAAAACAGATGAACAGACAAAGGATTCAAACGAGAATCTGTGAAACAAGAGTCCATGTGAGCTTACAGATAGCCCGTAATAATCAAAAGAAAAAAAGTCCCAGTTCCTCACAGTGAATGAATTTGCGCCTCTGCCGACCGCTCTTCCCGTTGTATCCCAATCAAATGACTAATGCGCCTATTTGAAACACTAAACCAGGCGCGAGCTTCTAATTTCCTCAATTAAAATCACCTGGTTGAGCCTGCACCAGAGCGCGCCCAGTCACGTGCGGGCCAGCATACAGATCGCGCACAAGGGAAGGTGGCATGCAAGAGAAAGAAAATGACATGTTGAACCACAACTACAGAAGTGTACACAGAAGACAGCCATACCTCCACCTCCCACTCGATCTTTTACATGGCCATGCCTGGAAAGATCGCACTCAAGTGGGCTGGTCTCCGACCTGATCTTCCACCGGCACGAGGACCACAAGATGCAGAACGTCCACACCGGACGTCCCGATGCAGAATGGTGCTCAACTCGGGATCTCTGGTACCCGGTTTTGGATTTCTCACCGAAATGCTGGAGCTTAAAGAGACCCTCCCATAAACATCTCTAACAACACTTCTGGAATCAGGATTAACGCCGACGACTCTTGCAAGTCTGAACTGCCCTCTCAGTGCGTTTTGGTCACAGAGCCAAACTATGTCTCCAACGGCAACGTTCCTTTCAGCAGTATGCCACTTACTGCGAATGAACAGGTTCGGGCCAGCAAGTTGGCTCCAGGACTTCCAGAAATTGTTGACTATAGTTTGTACTTCGTTGAGTCTTTCGAATGGATAAATGGTGTAGTCGACAGTTTTGAAGTCTCCACTTTGTGTGGCTCGACCAAGCAACAGGTTGTTCGGTGTGATGTACTGGATGCGCTCTTCTCGGCTCTGAACTCTGGTGTCGATGGGTCTCTCATTAGCAAGATTAGCAACTAGCTGGAGCACAGTCAGGAACTCACCGAAGGTAAGGCCTTCCACATTGGTAAGACTTTGGAGGGCTCTTTTAGTGATTTTGACAGCAGCTTCGGCGGCCCCGTTTCGGTGAGGGGAATCGGCAGGGATGATTTTCCACGTCCAGGTGGTCTCATTTCTGGTAGCATGCAGAATGCAGGTTCTTGCTTTTGCTTTCCTGCAGAAGATACACTTGTCAACAACTTTTCGGGCAATAATTCTTCCTCTTATGACCCACGCCTTCCTTCTCATCCGCAATAGAGTTCCCGCCACTCCATCATGTCCCTCACTGTGTGCTTCTCTGGCTAGTAGGGTGGATAACCAAGCTGGGAATGGTAGAAGAGGAAAAGCTCTGCGGTCATCTCCAAAGGTCTGGACTCTGCCACCACAAACCAGAAGTCCACTTGTCTGATCCCTGTAAACGACTAGTCTGTTTATTGTGGCACTTGGGAAGTTGACACCCTCTTGAGCAGCTAGGCAAAGGTCTCAGAACATGTCTCGTCTTTCACTGACTGTAAGGGCACCTGAGGATGGTACTGCCTCCCACTTTTCTTGGTCTCTGATCTTAGCACTCAGGAACTTTTTAGCTGCTCTCCAAATCCACGCCACAGTCCCGACCAACTTCCTCAGGTTGCTGAAGCGCCTTTTATCGATGAGCTGTCGGATTGCTAATCCTGCTGGTCTTCTGGACTCTACCCGGGTTGGATCGTGTGCAGTCTTCAGGCGACTTCTGGTAAGTACTGCTACAAATGTCTTTTTCTGGATCTTTGTGACTTTGTCTCGGGTTTGGGCTGCAACATCTTTAGCGGATTTTTTCGGCCACTCATCATCAGGAAGTTGGAGGAACTTTGGACCCGACTGCCACTCGGAGTCCTCAGTTAGGGCATCTGGATTGGCACCTCTGGTGATGATGTCTGCGATGTTTGCTAGCCCTGGAATCCACCACCAGTCCTGGACGTCGGTGCTGCTCTGAATCTCGCCAACACGGTTTGCGAAGAAGGTCTGGTAGCCATTACTCTCACGCTGTATTGCGCCCAGGACAGTCTGACTGTCGACAAGATGGTACCATTTCTCGACCTGGAGTCGGCAGTGTTTCTGGAAGTAGGTCTTGAGACGGGCTGCAAATACGGCTCCGCACAGCTTTCACAGGATCGCCTCTGTGGTCGAGAGGGGTCAACTTGGCTTTGGATTCGACCAGTCTCACAACAACACCATGGCTGCAGCTCCAGCGAAGATACATCACAGCGCCGTATGCGTTTTCGCTGCCATCGGAGAACGTGATGGCACTGGGCTTTGCGCAGAGATCTGGCGGAGTCAGAGATCTGGAGAAGCGAAGTTGGCTGATGTCAGCAATATTCTTCTAATAGCTTTATGGCGTCTTCTCTGAGACCTTCAGACAAGGCAGCATCCCACGTGTCTTCTAAGCAGTACCTTACTTTGCTTCTTGGAAAGCTCTCCTAACCAGAATGGCACCCTTTTGCTTGACAGGAGTCACAAGGCCGAGTGGGTTGTACAGGCCAGAAACTTGGCTTAGAAGCTCTCTTCTAGTGAGTGGATCTGGAGTTTGATTTCGAACTTCTTCTCTCAGCAGATTTTGACCAAGGCGCATCTTCCTCCTTTTCTTTGAAAAGTTAACTGCAACCATGACATGAAGCTTGTCATCATCGACGGTGTAACCAAGGCCAAGGGCTTTGTTTTTATCTTCCATCAGCTGGTTTGGCAGGATCATAGTCTTTGGCTCTGTTCTGGGCATTTCACTCTTTGGCTCTCTCCTCTCACTTTGAAAAGAGTAGACCCAGGGCTTCATGTAGAATCCTCCAGCTTTCAGGATGTGCTTGATGTTGCCTGTGAGGCATTTCAGATGGTCAAGGTCGTTGTGTGAAGTCAGAATGTCATCGACGTAGGCATCTTCCAGCACGCTTCTCTTTTTTGAAGTAACTGAATGAAGGCAAGTTTGAAGTCTCTCGCATGGCGACTTGGGCTATGCAACCGGCAGGTTTGTCTCCGATGTTAACTCTTGTGATGGCATAATCCTCTATTTTACTATCTTCACTGTTATGCCACAGAAACCTATGCAAGTGGACCTCTTGATCTTCCAGCCAGACGGAGTTATACATTTTGCGGATTTCACCAAGGGCAGCATAGACACCAGTTTGGAACCTCAGCAGGACAGCTCTGATCGGGTTCAGGACATCAGGACCTTTGATGAGGATATCGTTTAGACTGAGACCTTTGTACTTTTGGCTGCTGTTCCACACTAGTCTGACTGGGGTGGAGACTGAGTGTGGATTTGGCGCGATGAGATGGCATATGTACCACACTGGTCCAGTCCAATTCTGCAGGACCTCTTCGGACAGCTTTATTGCAGCCCTGTTATTCACCATCTCATGGATTTGCGCAGTATAGGCCTTCTTCCACTCAGGTTCTTTAGACAGCTGCCTCTCAGTTCTGAGGAATGTTGCTTCTACTGCTTTCTTGTTTTTTGGTAGAGTTACAGGATCTTCTGTCCACGGATACTTAGCGTGCCAGTGTGGTTCAGTGCTGTGATCATCTCCAGTTGTATATGTCAAGCCATTTCTCACGAGCTCCATCTCCCTCTCCTCTGCAAGCGTCATTTCTTTAGCTCCTGGCTGGCAGTTCCTGCAGCGACAACCTCCACATCTTGGTTGGCAGGTGGCTTCAATACTTTCCCACCTCCACCACTTCAGAAAGTCTCTGCTGCTGATGGCTGTGCTAGACTGAGTTTCGGAGTGATCTGGATAATGGCAGGGAGCTGGGTCTATTGCAAACTCTCGATACTTGACTGATGCGGTTCTCATAGATCTCGCGAAATGAGTCTTGGATGTGTGGGTCATCAGGATGACTTCTTCGAAGAGATCTGGATGCGTGCCCCCGATTGTCTTCCCGAGTGGACCATCCCAGAGCACCAGGTCGCCAATAGAGCGGACTTTTTGGGGCACCAGCTGGCCTTCTTTGTGGCTGATCAGAAGCTGGATCTACTTAGGTCTAATGAGGTCTTTGAGGGGGATATCAGGGAAGATCTTATTAGCAGCTTATTAGGTGGAACATGCCTGTGCACTTCTGCAATTCTGTCAAGTCCATAGCAGATCAGTTGGTGAGACTTGAGGGTCCCTCTTAAAGTGCTGATACAGATCTTGAGGAGGTACCGCTTGGTTTCAACAGACACCTTCATCCCTCCGATGCCATGGACGACCAGTGTGACATCTTCACTGCGAAGGTTCAGCTTGCTTGCAGCTTTATGAGTTATATAATTCGTGTCAGATGCCAGATCAATTAATGTCCCGATTCTTTGCCCGTCATTGGCGGTGACATCAAGGAGCATCAGGATCACGGGGAACTCATGCAAACCAATCTCCTCCAGAAGGCAAACCAATCTCCTCTTTGCTGCAGTGGAGTTGTATGCTCGGGATGCGATGTTGCAAAAGGCATTACGACCCTGCTGCGCGAGCTCAGGTGGAAGTTTAGAGAGGAACTCTTCTTGGGCCTCGGTGCATCTTCTCCCCTCAGCTCTCACTGGACCGAACTTGGGTCTTTGGGACAGCTGTCTTGGCAAGGGACAGAGAAGGTAGTGGTGTTGGTCTCTGCACTCTGGATTCCCACACAGGTAAGTAGTATTTTTGCAGGGTTTGTCATGGACTTCGAGGCACCTCTTGCAAGCTCCGAGCTGTTGCAACTCCACTGCTGGAGTTGGTTGTCTTTGTTCTGGCATACTTTGTTTGAAACCGGGTCTTCTCCTTGGCAGGGTCGATGTCTCTCAACTGCTCTAACTGCTCATAGATGGACTCTTGGGATTGAAGATATGCAAGTAACTTGTCAAAGCGGTTCTGGTGGTTTACAGCATTGTTCAGGTCAGCAGCGTGGGTAAGCCAGTCTTTTTTCAGGGACTCTGGCAATTTGCTCTCGATAGATTTTATTACTAGTGGGTTTTTTTTATGGCATCTGCATTGTTCAATTTATTTAAATCATAGAGGGCTTTTCCAACAGCTTGGATGAGCTCTACGATTCTTCTCAGCTGGTTACCACGGACAGGTGGGATAGCGTATAGCTCCTCGACAACCTCAATGGTGATAGTAGCTTGGTTCCCATAACGGGTTTCCAGTACTCTGAAGATCTCATCTGCTGAGGTGTAAATAGACAGGCATAGATCTTTGGCCACTCTTTCATCGAGACTATCAAGCAGTTGGTATTTCTTCACCTCCATGGACCCAGTTGGTTCACCTTGCTTCTGCAGAGCCTCCCATTCTTTCCTCCATTTGTAATATTCACGTTGGCTGCCGGTAAACTTTGGTAAAGCTGTGGCTTTGAGCTTTATGGCAGTGACAGGGGCTGTGCTATGGGCTGTGACAGGTACTCTGTTGCTGTCTTCTTTAATTCTTGCTGCTTTAATCAGGGTGGCCTTTCCTGACACCAGCTTGGGAAGCAGGGTTTCTAGCTTCGTTAGGCGATGATTTAAGTCTTGCTTCTCGGCTAGTGGAGCCCAACGGTTCCAGGTCTGGTGCGCTTCTTTGGCTTTATGCACCAGTTTCTCTACATGATGGAGCATAAAGTCATATGCCTCCAGGGGTGTATCAGGCTGAATGAAAGAGGCATTCTCGCACTCTGCCTCTGCAGTTTCTAGAGCGAGGGTCAGTTCCCTCTCACCAAATGAGGCCCATAGTGTCTCTTGGATTAGATGCTTTACCTCTTTTAACTTCTGCTCACACTCGTTCACGGTCTTCTCGAGGTCGGCTCTCTGCTGGTCGCTTAACTCAGGTGCGCCCTTCGCATCAGTCTCCTCGCACTATGCAATGTATGCAGCCTCAATCTCCTCATTTACATCCATCACTTTGGAGCCCTCTGCTGTGAGTCTTTTGAAACTCCCTTGTAGCTCCTCCACAGACATCTCCATGTGGGTCCTCATTATATGGTTGGTAAGTCGAGAAAGAAGTCTCTTCACTGTTGTTCGCTCCATTTTCAGCTCTTCGAGTGACTTGCTTTTCTGGCTGTTACACGAACAGGTAGCTGGACGGGTGGACGGCAGATAGTTGGCTTTCCTCCAGTCCCCCAGGTGGAATCTTCCCCTTTTGTAGCAGGCTTTTGTGGAGTCTTCGCTTTGCAAGCGATTTTTCACTGTCAAGTGTCTTTTAACTGTGAGGTGCCCACACTTGATAAGGACCAGACTTGGGATTTCACTCAGAAGAATATTTATTCTGATCAGTTGATGTAGTAGGATCAGATGTAACAGGTGAGAAACCTTTCAATACATAAAAGAAAAAGAAAATACAAACATTTTAAATGACCAGGTATTTTTCCTAACACAGGAAAGGTCAAATACATTTTACAGGCAACACAGCTTGGTCTTTTACTTTGCATTTTACAAGCAACAAGCAACACTATATCAATCTAGCATTTTAGTCTTAGTTAACAGTTTATCTTTTTTAAACCATGCAGTATTAATTGCTTTCAAACTTCACTTGTAATATTAACACATTTACCACATTAAATACAAAACAGATGAACAGACAAAGGATTCAAACGAGAATCTGTGAAACAAGAGTCCATGTGAGCTTACCGATAGCCCGTCATGATCAAAAGAAAAAAAAGTCCCAGTTCCTCACAGTGAATGAATTTGCGCCTCTGCCGACCGCTCTTCCCGTTGTATCCCAATCAAATGACTAATGCGCCTATTTGAAACACTAAACCAGGCGCGAGCTTCTAATTTCCTCAATTAAAATCACCTGGTTGAGCCTGCACCAGAGCGCGCCCAGTCACGTGCACAGGGAAGGTGGCATGCAAGAGAAAGAAAATGACATGTTGAACCACAACTACAGAAGTGAACACGGAAGACAGCCATACCTCCACCGGGTTAGCGCGACTAATACTTTGGAATAAAGATAGGAATACACTGAAATAAATATAAAAATCTAGGGAGCAAGCTAATCTTAATCGGTTCCTTTCTGCTGTGGTAGAGCTGGCCTACCCAGCCCTTTCTAATACTTAGATGGTCTGCAGGCCTGAGGTGTGTTTCCTGAATAAAAGCTATGCTAGTATTCAGTTGTTTAAAATAATTAAGAACTTTATTTGGTTTCACCGAAGAATTCAGTCCTTTGACGTTTCCGGCGGGTGAATTTCACGAGGCGCCATCTAGTTATTCATCACGGGTGTGCCCACATTATCCTTAACAATAAGCTGAAATTAAGCAACCTGCTTGCAGTATGATGGAGTGCGTTCACAACGCTGCTGATGTATGATGCTGCTGACGTGTTTTCTGGTGCACCCAATAACAAAGATAACACATCAGCAGCATCATATGTCAGCAGCGTCACTGCAGTGTTGTGAACGTGCTCGCAACAGACACGAAAGAGAAGACAATGATGAATAAAGTTAATTTTTTAAGTAATTAATTTTAAGTAATTTTTGTTATTTTTGGACCAAAATTTATTTTCGATGCTTCAACAAATTCTAACTGACCCTCTGATGTCACATTGACTACTTTGAGGATGTTATTTATTACCTTTCTGGAAATGGAGAATATACCGTACATATATTTTCAATGGAGGGACAGAAAGCTCTTGGACTAAATTTAAAATATCTTAAACTGTGTTCCGAAGATGAACGGAGGTCTTACTGGTTTGGACCGACATGAGGGCAAGTCATTAATGACATAATTAAAATGTTTGGATGAACTAACCTTATTATTATTACTAAGAAAATATGAAATTATACTCTAAATAATAAACTAAAACTGCCAGTAGGTGGTGGTAAATGGCTTAATGATTAAGTCAACGAGTTATTTATTCATTCGTTGGATTCATTCAAATTGATTTATTTAGGAGTGAAGTAAAGAGTTTTTATTAAAGGTTCATTGAATCATTGGGCTGTTCAACTTGAAGCGATCTTCGATCATTATCATCAGACCGCATGACATCAAAGAATCGCAAGAGCTTAGAGAGCTTTCGACTCCTTGTGCTTGTGCAGTTGTTGCGCATGTCTCGTGTACGCCCCGGCCCAGAGTCCTCAAATAATTAGTAGTGCTCATTTCTTAAATCTTTTTGTCTTCAGATTCTGATTGGTCAAGCTTGGGAAACAAGGTTATAAAATGGAAGGAGGCGGACCCTTTCATTATCTCTCTGCCAGCCACAGACTTCTCCATTACCACATCGTCTCCTGCTCCTATCTTGTTGTTATTTTGGAGTGGGCAGCCCCAGCCTGTTTCTGTTAGTTTAGTTATTTCTTTATTATGTTGCTGGGCTCCCTATCTCATAATTTTGGTTACTTTTGTGAGTATTTTGTGTTAAAATAAAGGATTGTTTTGGGATACTCCAGCCGTGTCCATCTAATTTGTTATGAGTATCTTTAAACTCCTAGACCTTTGTAGGGACCGTAACATAATTGGGGGCTCGTCACAACTATTTTAATTAAATGAGTTAACATTTTTTTTCCAACAAAATAATATGGTTGGAAAATTATTTTTGGATGTGGTTTAATCTGATTTACTACAATTTAATTGCAAGCCACCTCACTTCATGCTATATTGTACCAAAAAGCTGTAGTTTAAGTCACACTTTTTTATTGTGCTTAAAGGGATCTTTGATGTACTTTTTCATCACTTTCTTTGTTTCCCGTTTGCGCCAAGCTTTTTGAACTATTTTTGAACGAGTAACCATAATGACGCCATTGCCCGAGGGGTTTTCCAGTAACTTGGAATTCCGTGCAGCACATTATAAGCATGGACATGGACATGTTTATTTGTTGTGTTTAGTAGTATTTTTCTTAACTTTTTGAGACCCTTTACATGGCATTGTCGTGGGAAATACAGATGATTGAAGTGTTTTTTCTCTTGTGCACTGTTTTTTTTATTCATAGCAGCCTTTTCTCCACTGTTAGACTGAAGAGCTGTTGTCCTTTGGGCTTCACCTATTTTATTATTATTTTTTTATTAATAGGGGAGTGGTTAGTGTTAGCTGCGAAAGCAGTTATCTCGGGAGCACGTCCCTAGGCTATTGGGTGGTCGTCTATTTGGCCTCACAAACCTACTGGTTTTCAGTGCATAAAAACCAGCCGCAGAACCTGCGTGAAGACTAGGGGTTTTAGTGAGACAGGTGAGGTTGTGTAAGGCAGGTACAGGGGTGTATTGGTTTGCTTCGTGTTTATGCTGTGCACTATTTTGAATCACCACTTCACTTCACAGTGCATTTCCCATATAACAGTAGCTATTTATTGTGTATTTTGGCTTCTGTTGTTGTTTTGCATTTTGCTGTTTGCTGGATGAGGCTTGACGCTGTCTTTTTGTCCTCTCTAAGTGTTTTTTTATTTATTTTGCCTGCATGTTTTTTTCGGTCTCATTATGGAGTTTAGTCTAGAGGACTTTGTAGCTCACCCAAATTTAGAAGAATTTGAACAATGCACTAAAAATAATTTGATCTTGATTGCTGCTCATTTTTTAACCTTTATTTATATAGTGCTTTAAACAAAATACATTGCGTCAAAGCACTGAACAACATTCATTTGGAAAACAGTGTCTCAATAATGCAAAATGATAGTTAAGGCAGTTCATCGTTGAATTCAGTGATCTCATCTCTGTTCAGTTAAATAGTGTCTGTGCATTTATTTGCAATCAAGTCAACGATATCGCTGTAGATGAAGTGACCCCAACTAAGCAAGCCAGAGGCGACAGCGGCAAGGAACCGAAACTCCATCGGTGACAGAATGGAGAAAAAAACCTTGGGAGAAACCAGGCTCAGTTGGGGGGCCAGTTCTCCTCTGACCAGACGAAACCAGTAGTTCAGTTCCAGGCTGCAGCAAAATCAGATTGTGCAGAAGAATCATCTGTTTCCTGTGGTCTTGTCCTGGTGGTCCTCTGAGACAAGGTCTTTACAGGGGATCTGTATCTGGGGCTCTAGTTGTCCTGGTCTCCGCTGTCTTTATGGGCAGTAGAGGTCCTTTCTAGGTGCTGATCCACCATCTGGTCTGGATACGTACTGGATCCGGGCCACTGCAGTGACCCTCTGATCTGGATACAGACTAGATCTGGTGGCCACGGTGACCTCGGAACAAGAGAGAAACAGACAAATATTAACGTAGATGCCATTCTTCTAATGATGTATGAAACCTTTATTTAACCAGAATAAAACTCATTGAGATTAAAAATCTCTTTTACAAGAGCGTCCTGGCCAAGACAGGCAGCAGCACAATTAACAAGGTTACAGACATAAAAACATATAACATATAACGTCAACATATAACAATTTATACAAGTAATAAATAATTATAAAATCATAAGAAATCTGAATTTCACCTATTATCGCAAGCGATAAACAACAGCAAGGATCGTCCGTCATAACTGAGTCAGTCATTACATCTACAGCCAGTTTGTGTAGCTTCCATGTTATTTAAAAGTAATTTAAAATCAGTCAATGAAACTGGCTCCTTAAGATTCAGGACATTTTGCAGCTGATTCCAAGTGCAGGGTGCCGCATACTTGAACGCCCCTTTTCCCAGTTCGGTCCGGACTTGAGGGACAGATAATAATAATAAGTCCTCAGAACGAAGACAATATCTTCCTGTATTTTTCTTTTCAATGTAAGATTGGAGGTATGGGGGAAGCAGACCAAGAATTGCCTTGTAGATAAAAATGTACCAATGATTAAGTCTACGGGTGGACAATGCAGACCAACCAACCCGATCATACAAAGAACAGTGATGAGTAAGTGCTCTAAAGTTTGTGATAAACCTAAGAGCTCCATGATAAACAGTATCCAACAGTTTCAAGCTTGTGATGGAAGCATTCATGTATATGACATCGCCATAGTCCAGCACTGACAAGAAAGTGGCAGCAACAAGCCTCCTTTTGGCCTCAAAGGAAAAACATGACTTGTTTCTAAAATAAAAACCCAACTTCAGTTTTAATTTTTTTACCAACTGTTGAATGTGAGGTTTAAAAGAGAGTGAATCATCAATTAGGATACCAAGATACTTGAATTGAGATACAGACTCAATCTCGGAGCCCTGAGAAGTAGTGATGGGTAGAAGATTCCGTGACATTGATTTTGCATTTGAGAACAACATAAGTTTTGTTTTGTCGTCATTCAAAACAAGTTTTAAATCGAACAAGGTACGTTGTACAGTATCAAAAGCAAGTTGAAGCTGACAAAGAGCTTGGTTTGGAGTTGATGCAGAGCAGTAAATCACAGTATCATCGGCATAAAAATGAAAATTTGCATTGGAGATATTTTGATCAAGATTGTTGATATATAAAATAAATAGAAGTGGTCCCAGCACTGACCCCTGGGGCACACCCTTGGATATACTAAGAGGGCTGGAAGTGAGACCATCTGCCTGTACACACTGGGATCTACCTGATAGATAGTTTTCAAACCAGCAAACTGTTTGTTCTGACAACCCGACACTGAGAAGTCTTTGTTTTAATATTGCATGATCCACAGTATCAAAAGCCTTCGATAGGTCAATAAAGAGAGCTGCACAATGTTGTTTTTTATCTAAAGAGTCAATAAAATCATTTACTACTTTTAGGGCTGCTGTAGTTGTGCTGTGTTTTTTACGAAAACCTGATTGAAAATTAGACAGAATATTATTGATAGTTAGAAACTCTTTCAATTGTTCATTCACCAGAGTTTCCATAACCTTGTCCAGGACAGACAGTTTCGAGATGGGTCTATAGTTATTTAAATCAGTCGGATCTCCTCCTTTTAACAGAGGAAAAACAAATGCGGATTTCCATATAAGTGGAATTTCATTCGTGTCCAGAGAAAGATTAAAAAGATAAGTCAAAGGCGGTGCAATAAAATCAGATGCTAACTGTAGAAAATAAGGCTCCAAGTTATCAGGACCAGCCGATTTTCTAATGTCTAAAAGTGTGAGGGCTTTATGCACTTCTGAAACTGAAAATGGCTTGAAACTAAAATAATTACTGACTCCAGAATGACCATGAGAATTACCTTTAGGATGATTCTGATGTGAAGTGCTGAGGGAATCAAATAATGAACCAGAGGCAATAAAATGCTCATTAAAACAGCCAAGCATCTCAGCCTTATCGGAAAATTTATGTGAGTAGTACATGTAGCAAGTACATCGGGTGTTATGTGAAGTGTTTCCGGTTCCGATTTACCTAATTTATGCAGCCTAAAAATCCTTTAACGGATTTGGATATTAAAAGCATATTAGTATGTTATGTGTATGCCAGGTTAAAGAGATGGGTCTTTAATCTAGATTTAAACTGCAAGAGTGTGTCTGCCTCCCGAACAATGTTAGGTAGGTTATTCCAGAGTTTAGGCGCCAAATAGGAAAAGGATCTGCCGCCCGCAGTTGATTTTGAAATTGCCTGAGTTTTGAGAACGTAGCGAACGTAGAGGAGTATAATGTAAAAGGAGCTCATTCAAATACTGAGGTGCTAAACCATTCAGGGCTTTATAAGTAATAAGCAATATTTTTAAATCTATACGATGTTTGATAGGGAGCCAGTGCAGTGTGGACAGGACCGGGCTAATATGGTCATACTTCTTGGTTCTAGTAAGAACTCTTGCTGCGGCATTTTGGACTAGCTGTAGTTTGTTTACTAAGCGTGCAGAACAACCACCCAATAAAGCATTACAATAGTCTAACCTTGAAGTCATAAATGCATGGATTAACATTTCTGCATTTGACATTGAGAGCATAGGCCGTAATTTAGATATATTTTTTAGATGAAAAAATGCAGTTTTACAAATGCTAGAAACGTGGCTTTCTAAGAAAAGATTGCGATCAAGTAGCACACCTAGGTTCCTAACTGATGACGAAGAACTGACAGAGCAACCATCAAGTCTTAGACAGTGTTCTAGGTTATTACAAGCAGAGTTTTTAGGCCCTATAATTAACACCTCTGTTTTTTCTGAATTTAGCTGTAAGAAATTACTCGCCATCCAATTTTTTAGATCGACTATGTATTCCATTAGTTTTTCAAATTGGTGTGTTTCACCGGGCTGCGAGGAAATATAGAGCCGAGTATCATCAGCATAACAGTGAAAGCTAACACCATGTTTCCTGATGATATCTCCCAAGGGTAACATATAAAGCATGAAGAGTAGCGGCCCTAGTACTGAGCCTTGAGGTACTCCATACTGCACTTGTGATCGATATGATACATCTTCATTCACTGCTACGAACGGATGGCGGTCATATAAGTACGATTTGAACCATGCTAATGCACTTCCACTGATGCCAACAAAGTGTTCAAGTCTATGCAAAAGAATGCTGTGGTCAATTGTGTCAAACGCGGCACTAAGATCCAATAAAACTAATAGAGAGATACTTTATTTTTACTATAAAGTACTTTAGTACTTTACTATATTTTAAAGTGCCCACTTCAATACAAGACATTAAGTATCAATTGCACACTGCCTTAGCTGAAAGAAAGTTTCTCCCTCCCATCAGCGCTGTCCCTTCACATGCTATTACGTATCCCGATCCCGAGCTGCGTAAACTGGAGTTACAGGTGGAAATGCGATGCTTAGATCTTAAGGAAAGAGAGCTCCAGCATGAATTTGAGCTGCACAAATTTGAAATAGAGGAGACAGGAAGATGTGAATCAGTATGCATTAAAGCTAGACAGTTGAGCAGGGATTCTGCTATGGACATTGATGTTGATGTTAATAAATGCATTTGTTTAATCCCGCCTTTTTCTGATGTTGACAAATATTTTGTGCTGTTTGAGCAAGTAGCAACGACCTTAAAGTGGCCTACGGAGGTTTGGCCTCTTCTTCTGCAGTGTGTATTTATGGGTAAAACCCAGGGGGCATATGCTTCTCTTTCGCCTGATGCAAGTTTGGATTATGACCAGGTGAAGTCTGCAGTTTTAAGGTCTTATGAGTTGGTTCCTGAGGCTTATAGTAAGAAGTTTCACCGTTATAAGAAAGCCGAGGGCCAAAGTTATGCTGAATTTGGTCGTGAGAAATTTGTATTGTTTGATCGTTGGTGTTCTGCACAAGAGGTGAACTTTGAGCAGCTTCATGATTTAATTCTCATGGAGGAATTGAAAAATTGTCTGCCAGACAAAATTGCAACATACTTGAACAAAAAGTCACTAATGTGTCTGCTGCTGCTATATTAGCTGGTGAATACGTTCTGATCCACAAAGAGAGCTTTGAAAAGCCGCCTTTTCCTTTGTCACAGCGTAGTCCTATTACACACTCTCACTTTAGTGAGCATGTCAGTCCTAAAGACAGTACAGCTAAGGCAAGGCCTGTGTGTATTTACTGTATAAAGCGTGGCCATCTAATAAAAAGCTGTTTTCTGTTGAATAAAAAGTAACCTAAGGCATTGCACTAGTCAAAACATCAACAGTACCGCAGCCCCCTCAAACTGAACACATGGACTTGGACATTTATTCTCCTTTTATTATGAAGGGTGAAGCCTCATTGCCTGACAGCTGCGTAAAGGTCCCAGTAACAATTTTGCGTGATACTGCTGCTTCTAGATCTATTATTCTTCAAAGTGTGTTGCCTCTTTCAGATAAAACCTCCTTAAGCTGCGATTGAGCTGGTGCAGGGTTTTGGAATGAAGTTTGTAAATTTGCCCATGCACTCTATTCAGCTCGAGTCGGACCTGGTGTCGGGTCCAGTTGCAGTGGCTGCATGCACTGTTTTTCCTATTAAAGGAGTGGATTTTCTTTTGGGAAATGATTTGGCTGGGGGTAAAATTCAAGTAAGTCCTGAAGTTACTACTGTTCCCTTTGTCTTTGAAGGCCCTGATGAATTACAGATGAAATATCCCACAGCGTTTCCTGTACGTGCTGTCACGCGTTCTATGGCTAAAGCTAATGATTTTGAGCATGATGGTTTAGAGGATAGCTTTATGATACATCCTGAAATGGAGTCAAAGTTATCATCCGAGATTAGTCCCATCACGTGTCTTCCTCCTACAACCTCTGATGCCATGGTGTCATGTGAAGGTAGCGTGCATGGGTTGCTAAATTCTGTGCAAGAGCCAAAGGAGCAATTGGAGAGTGTTGGTGGTGCGCAGCTCATGGAGTTCGCCCTGTCTTCTTGCTATCAAGTCTGATGGGTCTGACCGTTTTTGCACAGACTTTAATGTCACAATGTCACTAAGCTTGACTGTCATCCTCTTCCTCGTATGGAGGATTGTGTCGACCGTGTAGGGCAGCAGCTTTTGTGACAAAGTTAGACCTCCTAAAAGGCTATTGGCAGGTGCCTTTAACTCCATGTGCTAGAGAAATTAGTGCATTTGTTACCCCTGATGCATTTTTACAATATACTGTAATGCCTTTTTGGGTACGCAATGCACCTGCTACTTTTCAGCGGTTGGTTAACCGCGTTTTGTGGGGGGTGCCAGGGTGTGAGGCGTATTTGGATGACATAGTGGTTTACTCTGCAACATGGGATGAGCACATCGATCAGTTAAAGCAGGTTTTTCAGAGGCTTTTTGACGCAAATTTAACTGTTAATTTGGCCAAATGTGATTTTGCTAAAGTGACAGTAGTTTATTTGGGTAAAATAGTTGGTGGGGGCATATTGAAGCCGGTAAAGTAAAGATTGAGGCTATCACGTCATTCCCAATTCCTTCAACTCATCTTGAATTACAGCGGTTCTTGGGAATGGATGGGTATTACCGAAGTTTTTGTAAAAACTTTTCTTCAGTGGCTGTCCCACTCACTGACCTGTTGAGTTCAAAAACTACCTTTAAGTAGTCAACAGAATGGCAGTATGCTTTTGAGTCTCTTAAAGCCCTTCAGATGCACACACCTGTTCTTGGTGCCCCAGTGTACGATCGTGATTTTAAACTAGCTATTGATGCTAGTGAAGCAGGAGCAGGTGCTGTTTTGTTGCAGGATGGGTCTGATGGTATTGAACACCCTGTGTGCTACTTTTCTAAAAAAATTCAAAAACATCAAAAGTCTTACTCACCAATTGAAAAAGAGGCTTTCGCCCTACTTTTGGCCCTCAATAATTTTGAGGTTTATATTGGCTCCTCTTCGTGTCCAGTTACTGTTTATACAGATTACAATCCTCTCATTTTTATTAATCTAATGCGTAATTCCAATCAGCGCCTAATGAGATGGGCTTTGTTTGTCCAAGCAATCTGGAGATAAAACATGTAGCTGGCAAAAATAATGTCCTGGCAGATGCGTTGTCACATGGTGACTGGGGGATTTCTTTATTTTTGGCTCCCCATTCACCATCTGGGGGTGGGGGTGTTACGCGCATCTCGCGTATGCCCCGGCCCAGAATCCTCAAATACATAGTAGTGCTCATTTCTTAATTCTTTTTTGTCTTCAGATTCTGATTGGTCGAGCTGGGGAAACGAGGCTATAAAATGGAAGGAGGCGGACCCTTTCATTCTCTCTCTGCCAGCCACAGACTTCTCCATTACCATATAGTCTCCTGCTCCTATCTTGTTGTTATTTTGGAGTGGGGAGCCCCAGCCTTTTTCTGTTAGTTTAGTTATTTCTCTATTATGTTGCTGGGCTCCCTATCTCATAATTTTGGTTACTTTTGTGAGTACTTTGATGTCATTCACCAATCGGTTTGTGCAGTGCCACTTCAAAGCCAGTGCAACTATGCCCAATGGTTCAAAGGGGCCAAAATAGTTCAAAAAATTCATTTAAAACGTGGATTAAGAAAATGAAATTCTGCTGTGGGTTGCTCGGAGATGATGATTGTGATTTATCTTTATATTTTGGTTGGCAAAATTGAGCAAAACAGACAACATTATGTCTGAAATAACACAATATGAATTTCTTAATAAACTGTTGTGTAATATGAGTATCACATTTGCACTCGTGTAATATTTCTTAACTATGTGATGTAAATATGAGACAAAATTTCAAACGGGCATTTTGCCCCATATCTTTAATTTTAGAGATATTCTCTAGGCTCCATCATGCAGTATGTTGTTGCCCTGCCTCATATTATTCATGTATGAAATGGCAAATGATCCACATAGGTCTGGGGCGGGGCGAGTGCATTAAATGCTTTAATAATTGTAATGCATTATTTTTCTCCATAATTAATCTAATTAATGTGTTAAATTACCAGCCCTAATGTGTGTGTGTGTGTGTTTGTATATATATATATATATATATATATATATATATATATATATATATATATATATATATATATGTATGTATATATATCTACCACTTTTAAAAGCATATAATAATAATAATGATTATATTTATATTTGTAAGCTTTATATATGTATAGCCCTAATGTGTGTGTGTGTGTGTGTGTGTGTGTGTGTATGTGTTTGTATATATATATATATATATATATATATATATATATATATATATATATATATATATACATATATATATATATATATATATATATATATATATATATATATATATATATATATATATATATATATACTGTATATATACATGCTAGTTCTATATATCTATATATGCTACTCTTAATGATGCACCATGAGAGATGTTGCCGTAGATATAGGATGCACAACATCAGCACTGAAGGTGGCTAATTAAAACAACAACAACAACAACAACAACAAAAACCCCTCCTTTTTTCTTCTTGAAAGTTACTGCATTTAAAGTCCCTTCTGTTTTTAATGTTTGCCACATAAGAAGACACCACAGTGACAACACTGACTTACTGACTCTCAGCTGCCTCTGACAGAACTGAACTGCAGAATTTAATTGTGTTTTGAATGATAATTATGTATATAACTGACTTAATTTCATTTCATATTCTATTGTAAGGTTAGTTGAATTTCTCTACATACCCAGAAACTGTCAGATGTTTTTAATATTTAAACACATTTTTTAATGCAGTAAAGAATCTGAACTTCTGCCATATAACACGTAATTCTATATAATAGTATTATTAGCTATTCATCACATAATAATATGTAATGTACACTCTTCAATATAAAGGATCTTTATTGGCATTGTTACTTCTAAGAAGAATCTGTAACATCCAAATAATCCTTCAAATACATGACTTTTATTTAATTTTTTTTATTGGAAGAAGTAAGTGTGAAATTCTCTTCACACTAAGGCTCACACAGACCATGACAAATCACCACCAATGTGCAGCATTATTGCACATTGTGGGAGAAATCTTGAGGAATAAACTGCTCTGTGTTTGTTTTTGTCTTACTGTTGTATCTCACATACATTTTCTTGACCAGGTTAGGATCTGCAAGCTTTCATATCAGCACAATGAACACCAGCAGGACTGTGGAATATTTCATCCTTGACGGGCTGAAGGACAGATACGTGCTTCCCATCTTCTTCATGGTATATGTTTTTGTTCTGAGTGGAAACAGCATGATCATATACCTTGTTAGAACTGACCACAAGCTCAACACTCCTATGTATTTTTTCCTTCATAATTTGTCCTTTTCTGATATTGTGTTCACTTCAGTGACAATTCCCAAAATGCTGTCAGTTTTCCTGGTTGATGACAAAACCATTTCTAAGACAGGATGCTTTTTACAGATGTACTTTTTTCTCTCAACTGGAACGACAGGGCGTGCTTTGTTGACCGTAATGGCTTTTGACCGGTATGTTGCAATCTGTAATCCTCTGCGTTACACCACTATCATGACCAGACAGCACTGTATTCTGTTGACATTTGCTTCTTGGGGTTTTGGGGCCTCTTTAGTGCTGCCTGTAACTATTTGGGCTGCTCAGCTGCCGTTTTGCGGTCCTAATATTGTTAGGCACATGTTCTGCGATCACTCCTCTGTATTGAGCCTTGCCTGTATTGACACCAACAGGAATAGCATTTTTTCCCTAACGTTTGCCCTCATTGCAATTCTCAGTACGTTCCTTCTCATATTAATTTCATATATCTGTATTGGCAAAGCTATGAGAAAAATGAGCAAGGCACAGCAGCTCAAAGTTGCGGCCACTTGTGTTTCCCACCTGATAGTGGTGTGTATCTCATATATTTCAGCCTCCTTTGTGTATATCTCATATCGGGTAGCTAGATTTGACCCAGGTGTTCGTATAGTCATTGCTGTACTGTACTCTGTGCTGACACCTCTGCTGAATCCCATCATTTACAGCTTGAGGAATAAAGAACTGCAAGATGCAATAAAGAGAGCATTTTGTAGATGCACTATTGCTTTGAAAACCAACAGTAAAACAGTTCCTTCTGTTGCTTAGAATCATCAGAAATCTATTAAAGGTAAAAAGCATTCAATTTATTCCATTAAAAAGTATGAACATAGTTAAAATATGGCTAGCTGTGGAATAAGCAAAATTAAATTAGTTAAAATGGGTGAGACTGAATATTTAATAATTAAAATACATACACCTTAAATGTAGGCCTAAATATTTTGTTTTATTAAAATTAAAAGGTAAAATGACAAATAATTTTGGTATTGATTCTAATTGGGCATATACAGAACTATATGTATTTTTTTTTTGCTTCTGAAAATAAAGCATGCCAAACATGTCACAAAATATTTCTCCCACACATTGTATTTTCAGTAGTGCAAGAAATCAACATACCTATTATTTGGCTTAATAGTTTTATATGTTTTATTTTCATTTTGTATATTTGTATCTATTTACTGTATATTCCAGAAAAACAGTGATTTCTATGGTGCCGTAAGGTGACTTGTTCGGTTTACTTAGTTTTGTCGTGGCCACGACATAATAACTTGTGGGAACGTGATAATATGTCGTGGCCATGAGATATTAATTTGTGGGAACATCATATTAACTCGTGGGAACGGCATATTATGTTGTGGCCACAAGATCATTTTGTCGAGGTAAGGACATTTTTATGTCGTTGTTGAGGGAACGACATGTTTTTCTCGTGGCCATGATTTTAATGCGTAAACAAACCTGCGTGACCATAGCAACTCGGGATTATCAGAGATGGATTCATTAATATTTTATCTTGAATTAAGTAATTAATATATTAACCATATGCTTTTGCTACCGGGCTGTATTACATGCGATTGTCAGCATTCAAATAAAGTTTATCATAAATAAATATTGTGCATAATAAGTGCATAATAAAATCTAAAAACTTTTTTATCCATCCTACAGTCTTGTAAATCCATTAACTGATAGTCTTTCCCCGTAATATGTGTACATTATTATTATTATTATTAGCCTATTATTGTTTATTTTTTTATTTAGTTTATATTGTTTTTTTTTTTTTTGCTTCAATTTTGATCTTTTTACTTAACATTCCGAACACTTTATAAATAATAGCATACTGTAAAAATGTCATAATGTAAATGCATAAATTGTATATGTATAAATAATATAATAATTTCGTAATTCAAAATAAAATATGAATGAATCCATCTCTGATAATCCCAGGTTGCTTTGGTCACGCAGGTTTGTTTACGCATTAAATTCGTGACCACGAGAAAAACATGTCCTTCACTCAACATAAATGGATGTTGTTCCCTCAATATAGCATTTCGAGGCCACAACATAAGGTTGTCGTTACCTCGACAAAATGATCTCGTAGCCACAACATATTATCACGTTATTATGTCGTGGCCACGACAAAACTAAGTAAACTGAACAAGTCACCTTAGGGGGACAGTTAAGTTCAGATTTATTTTTAATATATGTTTTTAGATTGTTGTTAAAACCATATACTTAATTTAAAATCACACTTGTATTTGAATGGATATTTTAATAGTACCAAGATTGTTTTTACTGTGGACAGTGAAATGAGAAACAAAACACTGGAGAATATGATAAAAGGTAAAAACATGGATGTCCCAGAATCTAAAGAGTTGCATCACTCTCTTCTATGCCAACAAATCCCCAAACTCACACCAGCCACATTGAATCACCAGTACAAAAAAAAAAAAAAAAACATTTAAGACTCAAGGTGTTCTAAGCACTTGTTCAGCCTATTTCTGACCAGGAACTGTATTAGTTAGTTGATAGTTGAACAACAAACAACACTGTAGTTGGAACAACAAATATATATACACTGGATGTGCCTGGACTGTCATGGCAATATACAATGCCCTTTTGATCTTAAAGTAAATTCTAATAGACTGTTATAATTAATATTTCTAATATTTTCTATTGTATGTAAAGCAGTTATTTTCATATTATATTCTTGTGAATATAATATGATTTTATGAACACATGGCATTCAGAATATTCCTGTCCAACAGTTTGTTCAAATCAAATAAATGTATGTAAATGCTACATATGATGTTTCTATTTTAATAAATGATATTAATGAGGGAGTGCAAAAAAAAAAGTCAATAAAATTAATCTAGTGAATGAACATGTTGATCTCCTCAAAGCCATTCATCATCTGTCTGGAAGCTGTTCTGGTTGGCGTGATGGTGCAAACAGCGGTGTCCCTGTGTGCAGTGATTCCCCTGGGCACTTCAACTAAAAAAGGAAAGGATCAAATGTTGATCACAGCATCGGGGTATGGGCTTTCATCCTTCGAAGATGAAGATTCCGCAGGGCTGCCCCCTTTGAGTGTTGTGTCTGCCGCAGAACTAGACTTGGAGTTGACAGTCATACTTGCACAGGCAGCCGTGAGCATCGGGCTGGAGGTCAATAGACTGCCAAGTTGACTGCCACTTGTGCGGTATCTGGGGCGTGACTTGCACTGTCCAACCCATCCCCACCGACTCATTTGTACAATTTAACTTGGCTATGTGATTCAGTTTGCCAGAAAACCTCCTAAGTTCAGCAGTGGCAGTCTGAGATGCTCCTGTTTTGGGCAAGGAGATTGCTGTTCTCCTTGCAAAGAATGCAATCAAGCCAGTCCGTACAGCTGAGATGAGGCAGGGGTTTTATAACCCGTACTTCATCAAACCCCCCAAAAAAGGTAGTGGCCTTAAGCCAATACTGGATCCTGAGTCTTGAAATGGGCCTTTCACAGGCTTATGTTCAAGATGTTGATGCAGAAGCACATCATCAGATGCATCCAACCCCAGGATTGGTTTCCAGTAGCCAACCTGAAGGATGACTACTTTCACGTCTCGATTCTTCCTCGACACAGACAATTTCTACAGTTTGTGTTCAAGGGTCGGTCATGGCAGTACAGGTTCACCCCTTCGGGCTTTCCCTGTCCCCACGTGTCTTTACAGAAGTTGCAGAGGGCACCCTTCCCCCATTACGGGGAAGTGGGCATCAGGATGCTCAACAACTGATCTCAACGACTAGGTCAAGTTCCATGAGGGCAGTAGCGTTCAATTCAATCCAATTCAAGTTTATTTGTATAACGCTTTTTACGACACAAATCATTACAAAGTAACTTTACAGAAAATTAAGTTGAAAAAAATATTTAGTAGTAGCTTACAAGTGGTCACTGTCAGTTTATGTGCATATGACAGGAGATTTCAGAAAAACGAATACAAGATGTAGTCAACCAGAGGATGAACATTATTAACAGCAATTATTATATGATAGCAATATTTGTTAGTTCTGTATGTTGTTTCAGGGTTAGCATCATCTGAGGTCCTCTGAGGGGTCAGCATCATTTCTTCTCAGGTGTTCTGGATCCAGACTGGAGTTTGTTTAAATCCTAGTTACCACAGGATGTAAATCCCATGACAAAACAAATAGAGACAGCTGCTGTCACAAATTATTAGATGCATTATTAGAATGCTTGGTGAAATAAATGTGTTTTTAATCTAGATTTAAACAGTGTGTCTGAACCCGAACATTATCAGAAAGGCTATTACAGAATTTGGGAACCAAATGTGAAAAAGCTCTACCCCCTTAGAACTGCCAAAAGTCCAGTGTTTTTTGATCATCCAATTCAAGTACAGTAGTTCACTCCCTGTATCTTAATGCATTGTTTTTCTTTCTTGAAAATCAATAAATGTGTTTACCTTTAGAAATAGTTGTGTATGAGTCTCTCAGTTGTCCTCAGTGAAAAAGATGGATCTGAAATTATAAATTAATTGCTGGGGAGGGTTCAAATATGCAAAAGATGCTGGAAAACCTGAGAAAGTTAATGATCTGGAGGATTTTTCTGAAGAAAATTGGCCATTTAAACTTCAGGAAAATGGACTCATGAAACACTATCACATACAAACATGAACCACTATTTATTTTTATTTAATCAGCTATAATTCTGACTAGCAGACTAAATGTAATTAAATTATATTTAATTTCAGTGAAATATAAATACCCCTATCAACCTCTACCATGTTTTTTTTATTTATCATGTGGAAACTGTGCCTGGGGGTTCAAAGGGTTCATATTTTCACAGTCCTTTAGATGAATGGTTGGGTCTGGGAACAGAGGATCCTGTAAAGATATAATAAAACACACCTTTTCTAAATATATTTGACAGTTTTCATTGTTTAAACACAAGTTGGTATGATGAAACATAACATGATAATATAAATGTAATGAAAACAGGTGGCTATTTTGTTAGCTGAACTATACAGCAATCCATGAGTTCACATATGTACATATAATTGTCACGTTCGGTGATACAGGAATACACGGAGAGATCCAAGTGCAGGTATGATATTTATTTCAGGGCAAATCCAAAGGGGTAAACAGTCCAGGCAGGGTCAAAACCAGAATATCCAAACAACATGAAAACAGACAAGAACACACGGCAAGGGCAAGTCTACGGATAGCATGAAACATTAGACAAGGACTCTGTGACACATACTCAGACAGACCGGGTATAAATACACAGAAGGTAATGAGGGAACTGGAGAAAGGTGGGGAATAATCAATTAACTCAAACAAGGAGGAAGGTGACCAAATAAGGGAACAGACAGTTAATAAAGTGACAGACACCGTGGGAAAGTAGGACACCTAGTGGAAACCCAGGGAACACAACCCAGACACTGTGACAGTACCCCCCCTCTACGGAGCGGCTCCCAGACGCTGCAAGACAGACACAAAACAGAGACCAGGAGGGAGGCGGACAGGTGGAGGCTCAGGGGGAGGGACGGAGGGCCAGACTAACAGAGAGGAACAGGGACAGGAGTAAACACAAAAACAAAAAATAACATGAAGCCCCCCAGGGCAGAGCAGAAGACCACCATGTCCTTGTGGTCGAAGCCAGAGCCCTCCCGGGCGGAGCGGAAGACCACCCCAACCGTGTGGTCAGGCCGGAAGCCCCCCAGGGCGGAGCAGAAGACCTCCGTGCGGCCGGACCAACGGGACGACGAAACTCTGGCAATCCCCTGGTGTCTTTACTGGACTCCAGAAGATCGGTGCTGGCCTGACTCTGCTCGCGAAGATCATTGGTGAGTGGCATTTGTTCATGAAGACCATCGGTGACTTGCACTTGAACATTAAGATCATTGGTGACTTGTATTTGCTCATGAAGATCAATGGTGACTTGCCTTTGTTCATGAAGATCACCGGTGACTTGACTCAGTCCTAGAAGATCACCCGTGACTTGACTCAGTCCTTGAAGATCACCCGTGACTTGACTCAGTCCTTGAAGATCACCAGTGACTTGACACAGTCCTTGAAGATCACCAGTGACTTGACTTGACTCTGAAAGGTCAACGGTGACCATCCTTGTCTCTGTAAAGTCCATGGTACCTAGCCCTGGCTCTAGAAGGTCATCAGTGACTAGCCCTGACTCTGGAAGGTCAGCGGTGACTGGCCCTGACTCTGGAAGATCAGCGGTGACTGGCCCTGACTCTGGAAGTTCATCGGTGACTAGCCCTGGCTCTGGAAGGCCATCGGTGACTAGCCCTGACTCTGGAAGGTCAGCAGTGACTAGTCCTGACTTCGGAGGGTCCTCCATGACTAGCCCTGACTCTGGAGGGTCGGCGGTGACTAGCCCTGACTCTGGAGGATCATCGGTGACTAGCCCTGACTCTGAAGGGTCTACGAACACCTGACTTGACTCTGGAGAGTTCACTGTAACCTGACTCGACTCTGGAGAGTTCACTGTAACCTGACTCGACTCTGGAGAGTTCACTGGAACCTGTCTCGACTCTGGAGGGTCAACTGGAACCTGACTCGACTCTGGAGAGTTCACTGGAACCTGACTCGACTCTGGAGGGTCCACTGGAACCTGACTCGACTCTGGAGGGTCTACTGGAACCTGACTCGACTCTGGAGGGTCCACTGGAACCTGACTCGACTCTGGAGAGTCCACTGGAACCTGACTCGACTCTGGAGAGTCCACTGGAACCTGGCTCGACTCTGGATAGTCCACTGGAACCTGGCTCGACTCTGGAGAGTTCACTGGAACCTGGCTCGACTCTGGAGAGTTCACTGGAACCTGACTCGACTCTGGAGAGTTCACTGGAACCTGACTCGACTCTGGTGAGTTCACTGGAACCTGACTCGACTCTGGAGAGTTCACTGGAACCTGACACGGCTCTGGTGAGTTCACTGGAACCTGACTCGACTCTGGAGAGTTCACTGGAACCTGACACGACTCTGGTGAGTTCACTGGAACCAGACTTGACTCTGGAGAGTTCACTGGAACCTGACTCGACTGAGGGTCAGCTGTGACTGTCATCCTGTGCAGTGGCGCTGGGCAAGCAGCCATCTTGGGCCATGACTCTGGACTCTGGAAGATCATCATGGGTTGTAGTGCTGAACCGGTGGCCAATTTGGGCATTGGCGCTGGGTTAGCGGCCATCTTGTGCTGTGGCGTTGAGCTGACAGCCATCTTGTGCTGTGGTGCTGGACTGGCGGCCATCTTGTGCTGTGGCTCTGGACCAGTGGCCATCTTGGGCATTGGCGCTGGGTTAACGGCCATCTTGTGATGTGGTTCTGGGCTGGCGACCACCCGGTGCTGTGGCGCTGGGCTGGCACCCATCTTGGGCTGTGGCGCTGGCTCAGCAGCCCTGACGTGAACCGTTTTGGGAATCTCTAGGATCTTTGACAGCATAGTGAAATAATCAAGAAATGTGTCAGTGGCCATCTTGGGAGTTGGCGCTGAGCTGGCAGCCATCTTGCACCGTGGCGCTGGACTGGTGACCACTTTGTGCTGTGGCATTGTGCTGGCGTCCATGTTGCCTCGTGGTGCTGGGTTGGCGGCCATTTTGTGCTGTGGCGCTGGGCTGGCGGCCGTCTTGCTTCGGGATGCTGGGTTGGCGGCCATGTTGCCTCGCGGCCATGTTGCCTCGTAGCGCTGAGCTGGCGGCCATCTTATATTGTGGTGTGAGGCTGGCTTCCATCTTGCCTCGTGGTGCGGGGTTGGTGGCCATACACCGCTACGGCGCTGGGTTGGCGGCCATCTTGTGCTGTGGTGTTGGCTTTCTCCATCCACCATGGTGAGACGGCGGCTCTGGTCCCTCCCACATGAGCCCCGAGTCGAAGGGGGCCATGGTGGGGAGCGATGCTGAGCCTCCTCTCGCCCACCTCCTCCCTCGGCGACCTCCCCTGGACCAGGCGGGATCCCTCAAAACGATTGCTTCTGTCACTCTTGGTGGCTGGGGAGGAAACATCCACCGACCTACCGCTGGATCTCGTTTTGCACGGAGTCCTTCTGTCACGTACGGTGATACAGGAATACACGGAGAGATCCAAGTGCAGGCATGATATTTATTTCAGGGCAAATCCAAAGGGGTAAACAGTCCAGGCAGGGTCAAAACCAGAATATCCAAACAACATGAAAACAGACAAGAACACATGGCAAGGGCAAGAATACGGGTAGCATGAAACATTAGACAAGGACTCCGTGACACATACTCAGACAGACCGGGTATAAATACACAGAAGGTAATGAGGGAACTGGAGACAGGTGGGGAATAATCAATTAACTCAAAGAAGGAGGAAGGTGAACAAATAAGGGAACAGACAGTTAATAAAGTGACAGACACTGTGGGAAAGGAGGACACCTAGTGGAAACCCAGGGAACACAACCCAAACACTGTGACAATAATAGAGAGAATAAGCATATTCAACCTGCTGTCATTTGGAAATGGAGGTGAGAAAAGTGGCGATATATAGATTTCCTCTGATGCTTATAGGTTGGATTATCTGAAAATGTTTCTCCTAAACTTTGTTAAAATAAACTTCATTAACAATTGGAAAAAAAATCAAAGCTAGTGAAAGTGATTTAGTAACTGAATAAAATATAAGATAAGATTTTATAATTGAATGGTATTCACAAACTGTGTTAAAGTTACCTGACTGATGACTGTTCTTTAAAGACCAGCAGTTTATAATAAAACAAAATACATTTTAATTTCTAAACATTAAAACTAAGACACTGACACGAACAAAAGGAGTGAAATTTATGCTGCAATTTGAAAATTATGATATATTAACAAATTAACACATCTTTCTCATCCAAGTGTCATATGAATCATAAGTCAGCTTTAGTGTTTGCAGCTTTAGAATTCAGATGAGCAGAATGTGTCTGCAGATTTGTCAATGGGGAAAATGTTAATTTTAACATGGTAGCTAAACTAACATGAATTAATAAACATATATTTTACTAAAATATAACTTTTTAAAATGTATGTAGCAGTTGCTTAGTAAGTTACCAGTTTGCAGTTTACCAAGATATCTAGACAAATTTTACAACATAAACCCACTCAAATATATCCATTTCAGTACTTAACATTAAGCTTTGGTAAATAACTTATATTTCAAATGTTTCTGTAAACCTCCCTACTTTCTAGTAATATAATGTAAATCTCTCTGGATGCTGTGACTACTCGCTGACTGAAGGCCGCTGGAGCCGGAACAAATGGCTCAAAACAACACTGGGCTACAGTTTGAAAGAAATTATACAACAATGAACAAATTTTAATGTTTTATTTGGATAAACATGTTATTTAAAGGTCCCGTTCTTCGTGATCCCATGTTTTAAACTTTAGTTAGTGTGTAAAGTTGTTGTTAGAGTATAAATAATATCTGTAAAATTATGAAGCTCAAAGTTCAATGCCAAGCGAGATATTTTAACTTAAACAGTTTTTTGACTAACCTCCGCCCAAATGAATACACAAACAGGGGGCCGTGTTCTTGTTGCGCTCCGACGGAGAAGAGGAAGAGCTGCGTTTGTGTTTGTCGCCATGTTGTCGAAAGCTGTTATTTTCATCTCAGAATCCAATCACCTTTGTTTGGCCTTCCCGGGGATGCTGTACTTGGAGATTAATGGTTACAATTTATGTTTAACTCGGTTCCCGAAAATTATGATCCACATGTAAAACTATGTGCAGCACATTTTGCTGAGGACAGCTTGCTGAGAACTACTTCCTCAATCTCAATCAGTTTAATGCCGGATTCGCACAAAGATTATTCCTGAAAGCTGGAGCAGTTCCCTCTTTGTCTGGAGAAGGCGTTGTTTATGGACCACAACCGGTAAGTGTATTTTATTATTTAAGTTGGTGCGTTTAACAGTTTCTGTAATTTATTACAGATAGGGCAATGCTGTTAAGCTTTGTTAACTAGATGTTAGGGCTGTGCAAAAAAATCGAATGTGATTTTCATGCGCATCTCGTCAGTAAAAACGCTCCTGTGATTATATCTCCAGCACATGCTCCTGCCCACTTGCTTCTCAAAACTAGTCCAAAACTAGCCCAATCGCGTTTCCAGGAGGGCCGCGTGCGCTAATCTGCTGTCGAATCACAACACAGGAACCACTGGCACAATCAGAACTTGTTACGTATTTCTGAAGGAGGGACTTTATAGAACAAGGAAGTCATCAGCCCGTTTTTATGACAGTGAAAACATCTGTATACAGATAGGTGAATAGTGTGAAAAATACTGTTTTTTTTTACATGCGAAACATGAACACATGTTATATTGCACACTGTAAACACAATCAAAGCTTAAAAAAAAGCACGAAAAACGGGACCTTTAAATGGTTTTATGTATTCATACTAACTTTCCTCTGATGTAAATCAGTGCGCGTCACAGTGAAGCACCTGAAGCAGGAATAAATGGCTTGAAACTACGTCATGCTAGAAATACAGATTAAAAATATTATAAAATCAAACAACTTTTAATGTTATGTTCTGGTAAACATGATTTCAAAATGGTTTTATATTTTCACCAATGTAGGCTTCTATGAGCAGGCTTTACAGTTCTTACCGCGCGCTGGCTCATGGGTTCTTGGCTTCGTTGCAAGGAGGACACCGACAGGGAGCTCGGAGATTATAACACTTGATTTATTATACATAAAGAGGTGAATATCAGGAATTAGCCACATCTGATTACACAGTGTGCGTCATCTCTCTCTCTCACAATTGCGCAGACCCTTCTCTCCCGCGATTCTAATCGCGGGTCTCTGTTCTCGCGATATTACCTCTAGATCTTACTCAAAGCCATAGAACATTAATTTCAACCATAAATTTAACTCCCTACATAATACTCCCTTACCCAACAAGAAATGTCCTCATTTCTAACACAATCCTTATAATTATATGGCACCAAAACAAAATGTAGACATGTATAACATTCAAAACAATATATTACCCAAAATCTGTATCAAAAGGGCCAAACTTACGAAAACATATTTAACAAAGTTACATTATAACACAATAACATAAATCACAAAAGGGATCAGTGTATCAAGAAACTCTGCATTAATATTGCTATTGTTACATGTATTAACCCCAAACATAAAAAACATGTACAGAGAACATGTAGCAAATCAGTAAAGTGCAAAATCCTTCAAATGGTAGGGCAATCGACGTGTCCTGGGAAGTACATTCCAAGTGGACGCTGAAGCATCAGGTGATGCAGAAACACCTGTTGACAGTTGCAGCTTCAGGTGTGCCCAGTGTAGGAATCAACCGTCCAGAGTCCGAGCCCTGCACATTTTCCACAGGGCAGGAAGGTTGTAGGATTCTGGGCGGCTGCAATTGGGGGTGAGGTTGCAACTGAGGCAACGGTGGTGGTTCCAAGAGAACCCGAGGTGTGGGGAGTCCCTGTGGCACAGGTGTAATGTGGGGTGGGAGGAATCCAGACAAAGTGTTCAGAGCGGTCGGCTGAACAGGGGGGGAAGGGGAGGTAAGGGTATGGGTGATCTTTGGGTCAGTGATGTACGGTTTCATGCGAATGTAATGGATGATTTTTGCTTTCGCATGAGGTCTAGATACATCCCAAATTTCAAAATTAACAGGGGTGGAACTACCAAAGGGGCATACTGGTTGCAAAACCTCATAAGGGCCCACCCAGTTTACCAGTTTACATTGATACCCACATTCATATTATAAAAAAAAAAAAAACAGGCTTTTTTTGATGGCCTCCCTGGTTCTGTTATTTACAAACTTGTTTGTCTGTAATCTCAATGGACATAATTTTATCCATAATTCTGTGAAATTTAAAATTGTTATTTTTTTTTAATTTGTCATACCTGCCCAGGGACTACAGGTGGAAATTAGCAATTGTTGCTATAACCTGACCCAAGACATATTCTCTTGTTTAACAAGTTTAATGTTTATTTGTGCATTGTCCCTGTTTCAAATAAAATAATTTCCATTCCATTCCATTTCCAAGCGTCACAAAAAATTACTTGTTAAATAAGTACCAATACAGGAATATTTGATTTCCCAGTACAGGGCAAAGATGTTTTCGATACTGAATTTGAATGGTAACAGCCTATGTCTTATTGTAACTGAATTTATTGATTATTAAATGCATGAGTTTGAAAATAAAAAATGTATACATTTAATAAGGTAAAAAAAAACAATTAAGGGGTTCAAATATTGACCTATAATGTACATCTGACACAGATCACAGCACAGAATATAAAGAGCGACAGGAGTCAGACAGGACTAAATCACCAAAATATGCAGTGATTTTCATAGAATAGGTGTAAGATTCCTTTTATCTCTTTGGACCTTCTGAAGGTGATACCCCAGATTGAAGATTTTACTTTTTGGTATGCAAGGTAAATTATTCATAATGCATAAATTGCACAAATTGCTTTGTAAAGATACAAGATTAGGGTCATGACTTTGCTTGTTTAACAATTACTCCCACATCACTGTAAAGGACACACACGCAAAACAACATTCATCCACAAGATGCATGCAGTTTTATTTTTGCATAAGCGTAAGAAGTCCAAAAGTTACATAGTGTAATTGTAGCCAATAAGAATATGTTTTTGTTTGCAATGATCATCTCAACATTTTACATTTGAAACATTTACAGTACAGACCAAAAGTTTGGACACACCTTCTCATTCAAAGAGTTTTCTTTATTTTCATGACTATGAAAATTGTAGAGTCACACTGAAGGCATCAAGGGCTATTTGACCAAGAAGGAGAGTGATGGGGTGCTGCGCCAGATGACCTGGCCTCCACAGTCATCGGACCTGAACCCAATCGAGATGGTTTAGGGGTGAGATGGACCGCAGACTGTAGGCAAAAGGGCCAATAATTGCTTAGCATCTCTCGGGGAACTCCTTCAAGACTGTTGGAAGACCATTTCAGGTGACTACCTCTTGAAGCTCATCAAGAGAATACCAAGAGTGTGCAAAGCAGTAATCAAAGCAAAAGGTGGCTACTTTGAAGAACCTAGAATATGACATATTTTCAGTTGTTTCACACTTTTTTGTTATGTATATAATTCCATATATAATTCCAAATGTCTTAATTCATAGTTTTGATGCCTTCAGTGTGAATCTACAATTTTCATAGTAATGAAAATAAAGAAAACTCTTTGAATGAGAAGGTGTGTCCAAACTTTTGGTCTGTACTGTATGTTATTACTAAGTTACTGACATTGTTCTCCCATTAACCTTTTCGACTTTTGAGACTTGTTACGACAATGGAGAAAATCAGAAGATACAAAGTCCTTGAAACAGGACATTAAAGATGTTGCAATGCATTGCTGTAAAAGGCTGAAGAAAGGCTTCATCATGAATACTACTTGTTACTTGTTACTTGAATACTAGATGTTAGACTAGTATAGCGAGACCATTTTAGACCGATAAATAGGAAGGAAAATATACATATATGCTAGGGGAATGTGTGGGCAAACGAAGATGGTCTGAATCAATATAGCTTTTTTATATATAGTTTTGCTTACATGTTTCTGTATACATAAATGTATACATTTGAAAATTGAAATGAAGTAATTTAAAAATGAACTGTTTACCAGTCAACTGAAATATATCAATTGAAAATGAACTATATATCAGTAATTGTATTGTATAAACAAACTGTATAAAAAGAAAAAAAAGACAAATCATTTTAGAATGTTCAGTATCACACATGGAAAAACGTTTAAAAAGTAAAAATAAACAAATAAAACATTATTTTTATAAAATAATTGCAAAGAAATTACAAAGAAATAATTTTTTTTCTCCACCAAAATGTAGCAATTTTTTGTCTTATCTCTTTGGTTTGTAAACCATATACTAAGGGATTTAATCCTGGTGGTACAATGTGAAACATTATACTGGCTAGTTTCCTGCTGTCAGAGTATTCAGGGAAACGATGGAGAAATGTCATGATAGCTCCAGAAAAAAACATGACTAAATAAACAGCTAAATGTGTACTACAGGTTTTTATAGCTTTGCTGTTTAGTGCTTGGCTTTTGCTACTTTTGCATACAGCAGCAATCTTGACATATGTTAAAAATATAGATACCGCTGAAAAGCAGAGTACAGCCACAGTATAAATAATTCCATACACATTATTTATGACAACACTTTCACAGGACAGTTTAAACAGTGAGGCATTGTCACAGAAAGGGTTTTCAATTTTAGATCTGCAGTGAGATAACCTCACAGTGAGTCCTAACATAATTGTCACCAAAAGTATTGCCAGCCCCCAGGCTGATGCTGATAGTTTAATAACCATTTTATTGGTCATTATAGCTGTGTATCGCAGTGGGTTACATATAGCCACATATCTGTCAAAGGCCATGATTATCAGCACATAGTGACATGCAGCTATGAATACATGTACAAAATATGCTTGAATAACACACTCCACATATGTGATATAGCGCTCTGAAGTTTCCTTTAATATGTCTTGCATTAAACGTGGCAAAATGACAGTAGTCCCTAATATATCATTCAAGGGCAAGTTACAGAACAGGAAGTGCATAGGATGATGTAGATTCTTCTCTGTTGAGATCAGAACTATAAGTCCAATGTTGGATATCATTGTAAAGATATAAGCCAAGAGAAGCAGGATGAAAACTGGATATGAAGATTGAGGTGTAACTTTCAGTCCCTCTAAGAGAAGAACGCTGTGTCTAAGGGTCAGGTTGTCCATTGTCAGCTCTTCATAAAACCTAAGGAGAGAAAAAACCAGATCTAGCATTTCATGAATAGAACATAAATAAACAAAATAGTAAACTAAATAAAACAAAGATCCTATAAAATGGTGGCTGTAAAAAAAATTAATAAATAGATTTATACACTTACTCTAGAAGTGTTCCACTATTATGAGTGTAATATATTTATTGATAAGTGGATGTCAGGTTGTCGTGGACAAAATAGGTATGTTCAAAGTAATATAAATCTTAACTAATCAAAAAGTATAACATACCTTTCTGAAGACTAATTTACTTGCCCTCACCTTAAATACATGGTTCAAAGGTGCTGCTGTGATGCTGTAATAATCCCAAAGGTTTCACCTACCTGGAACAATGTTATTGTTGGCAGTTATCACTAGAGACCCCACCCCTAGCCCCATCAAAAAAATAAAAATAAAATAAATAACAATAATAATAAAATAAATAAATAAATACAAATACAAATAAGAAGAAACTGTTATTTATTTTATGTATGTTTTAAGAGTGTTTTAGATTACATGGACTTAATCAATGACACACTCCTATTTGAAGTTTTAATCATCCAACAATTCATTTTTAATTTAATCTTGATAATGCAAATTACCTGAATACTTAAGCCTAGGTTGTACTATATGCACTTCTGCATTTTGAAATTGTCCTTATTAACTTGTATCTACTATATATGTTTGTTAAGTAGCTAATATTACCAGCTTGCCAAATTACTTTTTTTTTTTACTGACTAATTTATTAAGAAACAAAATGACCTTTTTGCAATGCATTAATTTTACAATGTATGCTCTACATCGTGATATTTAGTTTCAGTCATATAATAGTCATCTGTATTGACTAGTTTTCATTTTAGTTTTATTCAGATGAACACCAGAATATTTTATTTGACTAAATATACAGTTGATTTAGTCAACTAAAATTTAACAGGTTTAGTTAAACTGTAGTTCACTAATGAAGCATTCATATTAATATCTAGTTAAACCATTAATATGAATGATATTAAGGTTTGAACATCCAATGCAGACACATCTTTAACTGTTGTGACACAATGTCTGCATTTATTTTGAAATAAAAATAGCTTCTAAAGAAACAAGAACATGGTCTTCTTTCAATAATAATAATAATAAAAAACATTATAACAACTAAAATACATCAACTAGGTTTATTCTTTCAAGCAAACATATGTCAGGCTATTCACAAGAGGCAGAGGTAAGTTAATTCAAAGCACAGTGTTTATTTATAGAGTCAAGTGCAAGGTGTATAGTTGGGGTTTCAGGTGCGGGCTAAGTGCAGATCACTGGTTGCGGGGTTAAAGGCAGGTGAGTACTTCCATTGCAGAAATGTCAATGTCACACAGTCACAGATTGCTAATACTCTTTTCCTTCCCTTTCAGATGCGGAAGCTATCGAGCCTAGTTTGGGGAAACAAAGGAGACTAGAGGGATCATTGGATCTCAGGAGAATGCTCAGTCCTGGGGGGCAGTAGAAAAATGACACAGGTTAGTGTTTCAAAGGTGAGTATACTTTACATCTTGATATTCGCGGTGCATCGGAGGGTTGGGAGACAACAGCATATGGTCTGTTCCTGTTGGAGCCTTGACCGTGAACTGGGGCTGAGGTGAGTGTTTTATAGTGGCTTGTTGATGAGGTCATTGATAAGGAACAGGTGTGGGTGATTAGCTTGACAGGTTCCTGACAATATATTTGTATAAATTAAATTAGATTAGTACGGTGCCCGTAAGGTAACTTGTTCAGTTTACTTAGTTTTGTCGTGGCCACGACATAATAATTTTCAATTCAATTCAATTCAAGTTTATTTGGATAGCGCTTTTTACAATACAAATCGTTACAAAGCAACTTTACAGAAAATTATGTTTCTACAATATTTAGTAGCAGCTAGTAGTTTGAGCATGTTTGACAGGATTTTAGAAAAAATAAAAAAAAAATAATAATAATACAAGACGTAGTCAGCTAGACGATGAACTATCAATATTATTAATTAATAGTTATTATATGATGCAGTCACACATGTAGCAATAATTGTTAGTTCTGTTTGTTGATTCAAGGTTAGCATCATCTGGGGTCCTCTGAGGGTCAGCATCATCTCTTCTCAGGTGTTCTGGATCCAGACTGGAGCTTGTGTAAATCCTAGTTACCACATCCCGTGGCAAAACATAGAAACAAAATAGAGACATCATTAGCATAGCTGCTGATCCAACAAAGTAAAATTAGTTTAACCCAAGCTAATGAATAAAAATGCACATTTGATCAGATGCAACTACACTCACAATTTAAAAGATACATTATTAGTATGCTTGGCGAAAGAGATGTGTTTTTAATCTAGATTTAAAAAGAGAGATAACTTGTGGGAATAACTTGTGGGAATGTGATATGTCGTGGCCACGAGATATTAATTTGTGGGAACGTCATATTAACTCATGGGAACGTCATATTATGTCAGAGCCTCAAGATCATTTTGTCGAGGTAACAATGTCTTGGCCTGGAGATGCTATGTTGAGGGAACAACATCCATTTCTCGTGGCCACGCCTTCTTATGTTGTGGGAATTACATATTTTTCTCGTGGCCACGAGTAATGCATAAACAAACCTGCATGACCATAGCAACATGGGATTATCAGAGATGGATTCATTCATATTTTATTTTGAATTTTTATATTTTATTTACGAAATTATTATATTATTTATACATATAAAATGTATGCATTTACATTATGTCATTTTATGTTAATGTCGAGCATTTACAGAATCAGAATCAGAATGAGCTTTATTGCCAGGTATGTTTACACATACGAGGAATTTGTTTTCGTGACAGAAGCTCCGCAGTACAACAGAATGACAGCGACAGAACATAAAACACATAATAAAAGAATAAAAAATACAAATAAGTAGATAGTGAATGACAATATACAAATGACAATTGTAGGCAGGTATATTACAAAATGCAGTTATGTATGTACATATATATTATGTGCAAAATTTAAGTGTATACTAAGTATGTGTGTTAGATAAATAAAGTGTATGTGTATATAAATATAAAGTGTAGTGTGTTCGCCGTTATTATCGTTTTTATCAGTTATTATCAGTATGCTATTATTTACAAAAGTATTCAGAATGTTAAGTAAAGAGATCAAAATTGAAGCAAAAAAAACAAAAAGAATATTAAAGCTGCAAGCAGTGATGAATGGGCCCGCACCCGTGCTCACCAGCAGCGAGTGACTATAGTAAAAAGGTGAACGGTGAGAAATATGCATTTAAAGTCATAAATATAAGTGGAATATATCAAATTATATTCCATATATGTGCCAATATTCCTGTTGCCAGCAACTTTTAGCAAACATGTGAAGTTTGGGAAGAGATCGAACATTTTATGCCTGAATACAACAACTTCTCTTTCTGTGGCGAGGCTTCAAATTTTGTCATGGTGCCATGGACACACTCTTTAACAAAAACTCAAGGTCTCCACAATTTAACATTGCACAGGCCTTTAGATTAGATGGACCACAAAAAATACATTAATTTTAAAAAATATTTTAGGAGTAGTTTGTCGCAGTGTAAAATATGACACTTCCTGTTACCAGTAGATGGCGCTATGACTATAACGGAGTACGGGCATGTTGATGTGTTCAGTACAGGACTCTTGTCAAATGTCTGAAGTTTGGGGCAGATTGGACGTTGCTAGCCTGAGTTATAGCAACTTCCTTATTCAATGCATTAGTTGCATTCTTTGACAATTAGCTAAATGTTTATAGCATGTTTTATTATGTTTCTAGAATTTTGCCAGCCTAGTTAACTCTTTTTGACACTTTTTAATTTGTCCCTAGGAGTCCATAACAGTGTTAACATGGTCACTTCCTGTTACCAGCAGGTGGCGCTATGACTATGACTGAATTTGGTCATGGGTGTTTGTTTGGAACAAAACACCTATCACATGTGTGAAGTTTGGGGAAGATCGGACATTGCTTGCCTGAGTTACAGCAACTTCCTTTTTCACTACATTATTAGCATGCTTTAACACTTAGCTAAGTGTTGCTAGCATGTATTAGTATGTATTTAGTATGTTGACAGCCTATTTAACACTTGTTTACACTTTTTAATATGTTCCTAGGAGTCTGTAATAGTGTTAACCATGCCACTTCCTGTTACCAGCAGATGGCGCTATAACTATAACTGAATTTGGTCATGGGAGTTTGTTCAGGACAGAACACCTATCACACGTGTGAAGTTTGGGGAAGATCGGACATTGCTTGCCTTTTTTATAGCAACTTCCTTTTTCACTGCTTTAGTAGAATGCTTTAACACTTAACTAAGTGTTGCTAGCATCTGTCGTTATGTTTCTAGCATGCTGCCAGCCTATTTAACACTTTTTGACAATTTTACATTTGTTCCTAGGAGTCTGTAATAGTGTTAACCATGCCACTTCCTGTTACCAGCAGGTGGCGCTATGACTATAACTGAATTTGGTCATGGGTGTTTGTTCAGAACAGAACGCTATCACACGTGTGAAGTTTGGGGAAGATCGGACATTGCTTCACGGAGAAACATAAAATTCGCACTGCAGTGCTCGGGCCCTAATAATAATAATAATAATAATAAACGGAGCAAATCCAAGAAGGTCCTCGCACCATCGGTGCTCGGGCCCTAATAAAAACAAAACAAAAAAAAAACAATAATAATAGGCTAATAATAATAATAATATACTAATAATAATACATACTGTATTACGGGGAAAGACTATCAGTTAATGGACTTACAAGACTGGATGTATAAGGATGGATAAGAAAAGTTTTAATATTGTATTATGCAATTCATGTAATTTTTATTTATGATAAACTTAATTTGAATGCTGACAATCACATGTAATAATACAGCCCGGTAGCCAAAGTATATGGTTAATATAATAATTACTTAATTCAAGATAAAATTTGAATCAATCCATCTCTAATAATCCCGGGTTGCTATGGTCACCAGGTTTGCTTACGCATTAAACTCGTGGCCACGAGAAAAACATGTCATTCCCTCAACATAAGAAGTCGTGGCCACGAGAAATGGATGTTGTTCCCTCAACATAACATCTCGAGGCCACGACATAAGGATGTCATTACCTCAACAAAATGATCTTGTGGCCACAACATAATATGATCTACCCACAAATTAATATCTCTTGGCTTCGACATATTATCATGCTCCTATGAGTTATTATTTCGTGGCCACAACAAAACTAAGTAAACCGAACAAGTCATCTTACAGGCACCATAGATTACATTAATCCTTGTTGGTGCATATATTATTGGAAATCTGCCCCCTCTGATAGTGTTCCTGACTCTAGTCTCTAGAGCAGGAGTCGCAAACTCAATTTACCTGGGGGCAGAGTCTGGGTCAGGCTGGGCAAGTATTCCACAAAAAAGGAGTACAACTGATCTAATCATCTCAATCTTTATTATTAACAGTTCTTCAACATTAAAGGGTTAGTTCATGGAAAAATCTAAATTATGTCATTAATAACCCTCATGTCGTTCCAAACCCGTGTGACCTCCGTTTATCTTCGGAACACAGTTTAAGATATTTTAGATTTAGTCCGAGAGCTCTCAGTCCCTCCATTGAAACTGTATGGAAGGTATACTGTCCATGTCCAGAAAGGTAAGAAAAACATAATCAAAGTAGTCCATGTGACATCAGGGGTTCAGTTAGAATTTTTTGAAGCATCGAAAATACATTTTGGTCCAAAAATAGCAAAAACTATGACTTTATTCATCATTGTCTTCTCTTCCGTGTCTGTTGTGAGAGAGTTCAAAACACAGCAGTTTGTGATATCCGGTTCGCGAACGAATCATTCGATGTAACCGGATCTTTTTGAACCAGTTCACCAAATCGAACTGAATCGTTTTAAATGGTTAGCGTCTCCAATACGCATTAATCCACAAATGACTTAAAGCTGCAGTTGGTAACTTTTGACGCTCTAGCGGTTAATAAACAGAACCGTCTTGCGGAAGAACATCGTAGCCGGAACTACTTATCTCTGTTTATGTCTATGAAGAATCACAAAGGTACTGGGTTACTCCGCCGCAGTACCCCCGAAGCAATCTAAAATAGTCAGAATATAAACACTTATTATAGGTGCACCCTAGTGATCCAGGACAAGCTAAAAACACGGTTTGGAAAATTTATTCATGGTGTTCTTGCTTTTTATATACATTTTTCTACATTTTGAACACAAAAAAAGTTACGGACCGCAGCTTTGACTGGTTGTTTTCTTCCTGGGAGTGGTCCGTAACTGCAAATGGCAAAAGGACCACTGGGAGGAGCCAGAGGAGCTTGATTTTTTCACAGATTATCTGTCTCATATTCTACTGTCAGGACATAATGACAGGTTTAACAAATATGTAAAAAACTATATTTTTACAAAAGTTACCTACTGCAGATTAAGCTGTTAACTTTTTTAATGTGGCTGACACTCCCTCTGAGTTAAAACAAACCTATATCTTGGAGTAATTCATTTATTCAAACAGTACACTGACTGAACTGATGTGAAGACAGAACTGATGATGTACATCGAGCTGAGCCAGATAATGAACGAACGGACAGTATACAGTGCACACAGTTTCAATGGTAGGACTGAGAGCTCTCGGACTAAATCTAAAATACCTTAAACTGTGTTCCGAAGATAAACGGAGGTCTCACGGGTTTGGAATGACATGAGGGTGAGTTATTAATGACATAATTTAGATTATTCGATTAACTAACCCTTTAACGTTTCTTCCAAACATGAACTGTTCCTCTGAATTTGAACATTCCTTTCTGAACATTTTTTTTCATGAACATGAACGGTTCTTCGGAACATAGGCTTCTCTTGTCTACTCCTTGCTGCCAGAGACCTGGCAGCGCTTCCTCTCACACAGCTGAGACACATTTGGCTTGAGGCAGGAAACAGTTGAAACTTAGTATGGCTTGAAGATGCTTATCAGTAAGTCTGGACCTGTACTTTGACTTATTGAAGTTCATGGTGGAGAAGAACTTTTCACATAGATAGGTGCTACCAAAAAGGCACATGGTCTGCTTGAACATCCTTAAGAGCTCAGGGAAGTTGGGTGGCAATTCTCTCAAAAACTGTCCAAGCTTGTCTGTGTTTCCACTCACCTTGCTGAACTTGACTTTGAATTCAGAATTGCACTGCAGGTCAATGAGGTCATTGATGTCATTGATTACGTCTGATGTTATATTCCTTATACATTGCAACTTTCTCTGCCCCTGTGCTCAACAAAAAAATATTCCATCTCCCACTTTTTCTAAAAAGTTACCTGTGCTCGTCACCAACCATTCTCTTCACAGCACGTTTGGAGAGCGACATGACTGGAACTGGGTGATAGCATATATTTTCCATTCACTTGGTGTCACACACTTTTCAACAAGTGAAGGGTCGTTCGCGAATGAACTGGCTGGTAGGTGAACGTTGAGAGCTGGCTCGCATATGTGAAGAGTCGACTCTTTTAAAAAAAATCATAAAATAATGAAATAATAATTTTAATTTTATTTAAAATAATATACTAATTCAAAGAAGAATAGTAAAAAATATATATTTAGGCTTAAAGGGATAGTTCACTCTCAAATTAAATTTTGGTATGTTTTAGCTTACCTCAAGGACATCCAAGATGAAGGTTTCTTTGTTTCCGCGGTATTTCCCATTTTGATATTTTTAGGTCCAACCGTTCTTGTCTGTGACTCACATAATGGAGGTCTATGATCACCACCTCAAAGAGCAGGCACAGAGAAGTCCAAATTAAACAATTCCCCATCATAAGTATACACTGATGACCTAAGACACGAAACGAAACGTATTTATATCGTTTTTACCTCTTGTACACAACCATGTCCAACTGATCTGAGTGCGCGAGTGCTTCCTAATGTGATGTGTGTGCGCGCCCTTGCTTAGTCTGCGCAAGCACGGAAAGCACCGGAAGTGATCTCTCGTGCGTGAACGTCACTCATTGTTTACTGTTTACCACACGATACACCACCAATCTGCACTGTCTGAAATATAATGCAGTAATTGTAATTAATTACTCACTCTATTGACAGCATGCCATTGGGTCCCTCTGGCATTGGACGTCGCCTCCAGGTTATACGTGGCATACTAAACACAACGTGCAAAACGCTGCATCTCAACAGCGGAGAAAACTCAGGATCTTCAGTCAGGCAGGTGTGTGATGCGATACTGTAAATGTCCTCATTGTCAGTTGTTCCATTCATGACAACATATGCTCTCCACTTCTGTTGGCATCTCACAACACTTAAACACTACTACTAAAAACACCACTAAAACACCACCAATTTTGAAGAGATCTCTGTCTCTCTGAGGCTTGAAGACGGCGCGCGCGCACGTCACATCAGAAAGCACTCGCGCACTCAGATCAGTTGGATGTGGTTGTGTACAAGAGGTAAAAACTATATAAATACTGTTCGTTTTCTTACACAAACCGCTCGTTTCGTGTCTTAGGTCATCAATGTGTACTTACGATGGGGAATTGTTTAATTTGGACTTCTCTGTGCATGCTCTTTGAGGTGGTGACCATAGACCTCCATTATGTGAGTCACAGACAAGAACGGTTGGACCTAAAAATATCAAAATGGGAAATACTACGGAAACAAAGAAACCTACATCTTGGATGTCCTTGAGGTAAGCTAAAACATACCAAAATTTAATTTGAGAGTGAACTATATGAACTGTTATATTCCTTATACATTGCAACTTTCTCTGCCCCTGTGCTCAACAAAAAAATATTCCATCTCCCACTTTTTCTAAAAAGTTACCTGTGCTCGTCACCAACCATTCTCTTCACAGCACGTTTGGAGAGCGACATGACTGGAACTGGGTGATAGCATATACATTGCAACTTTCTCTGCCCCAATTTAATTTGAGAGTGAACTATCCCTTTAAAGGCGCACTGTAGCCGCACTGGGTTGTACATAATAATTAACTCAAATGATATATAGGGAATTTGAATAATTAATCAGGAATATGAGTAATATATATCTCATATGACAGTTACATTAATATTATTGATTATGAAAAATAGCTCAATTGCATTTATCAATAACTCATTAGAGGGCACGGTAATTTACTCATTAATATGTCAATATTCCATTCTTAATATCAATTATTGTGATATCTCTTACTGTAAATTACTGCAAATCAAACAGTGGTTTGTCCAGCAAACGGCCGTAAGATTAACTTATCAGTTTTCAATAAAGTTATCACTTCTTATAATTCAAGGAAAAATATTCTCTGGCCATGAAAACATTATCCTATCATTATGATAAATTTAGTCTCAAAGTAAAGCTTGTAGCTAAAAATCAGACACTTCATTGACTCGTAATGTGAGCGGTTTGGAGGCAATCATGAATATATGGGTTTTTAATAATTGAACTAATAATACATCAAACTACAAATCACACAGGGTGAATATGCGTACGACAATATAGACAGTAAACTTTGTACAAGACATAACGGAATCCAAATAAGGGAGTGAAAGAGAGAGAGACAGAGAAAGAGAGAGAGGGAGAGAGAGAGAGTTTTTGAGTTTTTAACACACTTTATTAAACAAAAACACTACATGACTTTACCTTAAATCACATATAAAAAACAACTCATTATTAAGTAAAGAATACATACCAACATCACAACACCATTCAATCTCATAAACATTGATTGCATTCATCATCTTGTAATAATTAAAATCAACGAGAATTCTTGATTTAAACATATTCTTAAAAACTGATACAATATGTTGCCCATTTCTCTGTTCTATTTCATTTCTTCTGGAACTATAAATTGCTAATTTGGCCTGACCAACAATAAAGTTCATTAATTGACACTTATATTTCTGTAGTCTACTATACTTAAAGCCAAATATAAAACATAAAACGTAAAAGAAATCCCTAATAAAGAAAATAAAAACTCTAAAAGATCAAAGAGTGGAGAAAGTCTGCCACAATTAAAAAAACAATGGAATATTGTTTCTCTCTCTAAACAGAAAGGACAAATATCATTTACAGTGGGATTCAGTTTCGTCACAAAGGCATTTACAGCGATTGCACCATGCAGTATTCTCCACTGGAGATCGCCTGCTCTTTTAGTCAATGGTGGTTTGTAGAGTACTCTCCACTCTGGTTTTATTTCCTCTACCACTCCTAGTTTGTCTCTCCATACTGTGTCAATTCTGTCTTTTAATGTATGTTTATTTATTACCTTCACAATGCATTTGTATAAGATCTTTCCTTTAACTGTACAAAAATCAACATTTTCATTTGTATTCAAACACAACAGAGGACTATTATGTGAGGATTCTTCAAGATCAGGTGTACTTCTGATGTCTGGGAAGAGGTCGTTAGCATCAGGGACAATATCACCCATACTGTAACTCTCAAGTAGAGCTTTTTCCTTGGAGTTTAAAACCCCATCCAGTTTATTCAGAAAACTACTAACAACTCTCACTGATCTTATGCCCAGATGTATAGCAACAGTTCCTGCATCTTTTAATCCAGGTCCGGCTTTTTCAACAATATCTTTCAATTGCAAAAGTTTCTTTGACACAAGCAAGTTTTTTAGCCCTGGAAGGTCAACTCCTGACCAATCAGGGCGACTTCCAAACACCACCGGCTCTTCAAGCAACCAAAAAAGAGATGTGGCTGACTCTGTCCATTCATGTTTAAAAAGTCTCCACACTTTAAAAAGACTTTTATAAAAAGAAGGTAGTCTAGACAAATCCAGGAGAGTATAGTCCATTAGAAACAGTGCAGCATGAAGTCCCATTCCGTTCACCCCAGATAAAATGGTTTGTGCTAATGGTCTCCATACTAGATTTTGGGGACCCATCAGCAGTCGCTGAATGAACTGTAACCTAAAAGTCGCTCCTCTGCTGACCAGATTCACCAGGCCTTGACCTCCTTCATCCCTTGGCAGGAAAAGCACACTTTGAGGAGTCCAGTGTAAATTGTCCCAGAAAAAATTGACCATTTCTGCTTGAAGTTTTGGTAACAGTCCCAGAGGCAGATCGACACAAGCAAGTTTATGCCATAAAGAGGAGCTCACCAAATTGTTAATTATGAGCGTACGACCTCGATAAGACAGTTTGGGAAGTAGCCAATTCCATTTCTGCAAACGTCCTTTAATTTTTTCTAACATACAATCCCAATTTTTTGTACCAAAGTCATCATTCCCTAAAAAAATTGCCAAGATATATAAACCCGCCTTTCTTCCAAATTAAACCTTCAGGCAAACTGGGAGGACTCCTATCCCAATCGCCCATTAAAAGGGTCTCACTTTTTCCCCAGTTAACTTTTGCAGAAGAAATTTTTTTAAAACTGTTAACAATAATCTTCAGTTTTTTAATATAATTTCTTAATTTATGAAGCAGAGGTTCAATAGCCAGGGAATATAACATGCCTGACATGGCACATCCCTGTCTCACTCCCCTCTGAATCCTAAACGGAGCACTCAAACCACCATTGACTTTGAGAACACTCTCAATGTCACAGTACATGGCCTCAATCATATTTATAAAAACTTGACTAAAACCAAAAGCTTCTAAAGCCTCTCTCAAATATGCATGTTCTACACGGTCAAAGGCTTTTTCTTGGTCTAACGAAATTAGACCGCCATTTACACCAAATAGCCTTGCAACCTCCAAAACATCTCTGACCAATGAGATGTTATCGAAGATTGACCTATTGGGTATGCAATAATTCTGATCGGAATGTATTACTTGACTCAGAACTTGACTTAACCTTGTAGCTAGAGCCTTTGATAATATTTTGTAGTCTGCACATAAAAGAGATATCGGTCTCCAATTGCTTATGTTTTGGAGGTCTCCCTTCTTGGGCAAAAGGGTAATAACAGCTCTTCTACAGCTTAAAGGTAACAATCCTCTATTCAAACTATCATTAAGAACTAAAAAAAAAATCTTCTCCAATCACTGGCCATAGAATTTTATAAAAATCAACAGGAATCCTGTCAATGCCAGGAGTCTTTCCATTTTCCATTCTCATCATAGTGGTATATAACTCATTTTGTGACAAAGTTTGTTCAAGTATACTATTAGACTCTTCATCAATCTTTGGAAGATCATTAAGAAAAGTAAAATCATTATCTTCTCTTTGAGACAATTCACATTTATATAAGTTTGAATAAAAACCGACAGCATATTTGCGTATCTCACTAGGCTCAGTAAGCTCTTTCCCTGTGTCCGAGCGTAATGAATGAATGATACGACTTTGGCCGTTTTTTCTTTCCAAATTGAAACAAAATTTAGATGGTGCATCCATTTGTGAGATGCTTTGAAAACGTGAACGTATTAACGCTCCTTGAGCTTTGATACCCAACAAATCTGCAAGCATTTCCTTTTTGGATTTACTGCTTTCAAAACAAACACCATCACTTGTAGAAGCTGTTGTATTTAAAAGTTCTATAATTTCATTTTCTAAAATCTTCATTGACTGGGCCATGTCTTTAGTGGCATTAATAGTGTACTCTTGACATAATTGTTTAATGTGAACCTTGTCACAATCCCACCATTGTTGTAAGGAAATGTAAAACTCTTTTTGTTTATTGAAATTTTCCCAAAACAAATAAAAAATTTCAATAAACTTTTTATAATTTAAAAGGGATGTATTAAAATGCCAGTAAGCACTCTTTAAATAACCAGAATTAATAAAAATATTACAAACAACAGAACAGTGATCGGAAAAACCTACAGGAATTATTTTACATTCTCTGGCAAGATTTACTTGATGATTAGACACATAAAACCTATCTAGTCTTGCCATAGAAATAATATTATCTCTACTATGTGCCCAAGTATATTGCCTATTCTTGTGATGCACATTCCTCCAAACATCACATAAATCAAATGTTCCCAACAATTGCACAAGCGCTTTTTGTGAGGCGATATGTGGCTCTAAGTGATTTCTGTCTAATTTATCATTTTCAGTACAGTTAAAATCTCCACCGAGAACAAATAATTCTTCTGAGCTTAGGTCTTTCATAACAACACTGATTGTATAAAAAAAAGCAATTCTTTCAGCCCCTTTCGTGGGGGCATAAATATTTAAAAAAGTAATTGTAGTGTTTTCAAAATGAGCTTTAACTTTTAAAAAGCGGCCTTTAACTATTTCTTCTATGTCACAGGAAATTGGCAGGGATTTTTTTGAAAACAGAATAGCTACTCCTCCACTATCGGAAGACATATGACTCAAACAGATTTCTCCATCCCATTCTTTTTTCCAGTCTACCTCATTATTCAAGTCACTATGTGATTCCTGAACAAAGGTGACATCAATATGTTTTTGTTTAATAAATTCAAACAAACACATTCTCATTGAGAGAAATCTCTCATAAAAAATGATGTTTTAAAAAGACAGAGATAATTAAAAGAAACAGTCAGCAAGGCAAAGACTTCTACCAGTAAGAAGAAATTACACCATATCTTGTTTTTCATCATTAAGATTTTGCTTTCTAAGTTTACCCACAATTTTCCTAAGACGGAAAACTTCTTTGTCTGCAAAAGCACCTTCTTTCATAAGAATTTTTGCATCATTAATGAAAGTTGATCGATCAGGGAAGTAATCTTCAACCTGAACCCCAGGTAAACCTTTAGTTTCTTTCAAAAATTTGCTAATGTCCTCAACTTTATATACTGTGGTCTGATTATCATTCTCATTTTGCGATGAAAGATAAGAACAATCAGAAATATTAGAATCTGAAGAATCACTGTCATTCTCTGGGACTAAACTTTCAACCTCATTTTTGTCTTTTTTGGTTTGTTTAAAGACTTTGGTCTGTTGGACTTTTTTCCTTTTATTTGGAACTTTGAAGATTGACTCTGTTTCCACCTCCAATTCTCCAACAACACCCTCACTGACCTGTTTACCAGTAGTTGTCGTTTTATCTGTATTGATGTCACTGCTCAAATTAACAGTGTCAAAAATCATAAGATCAGAAACAGAGAAACGATCTGCAGTAACCTCAGCCATAGTGGGTTTATTCCCAACTGACCCACCAGAAACTGACGCAACAGCAGCAGCAGGGTCCACAACATCCTCTGTAACAGACACAACTTCAGAAGGATTACTCTGAGTGTTAGTCTGTACAGTAGCATTTTCATCTATTTTTTCAGGACAAGCACGTATCAGATGGTTAATTTTGCCACAGCCAAAGCATTTCATTATACTTTCAGATGTTGCATAAACTGTATAGTTAAAGTCTTCAACTTTAACATTAAAGGACAGGTTCAGCTCATCAGCGTTGTTTTTCAAAATCATATAGACCTGTCTCCGAAATGACACTACATGCTTCAACAAGGGTGATTTACAACTAAAAGCAATTTTCCTAATGGGAGAAACAATCTTACCAAAGAAAGACAATTCTTTAGCAATACTTGCATCAGAAACAAAAGGAGGAACATTTGACACAACAATCTTTCTAGAAGGGCTACTTAGCGGCAGAACATGCGTAAACGCATCATTTAATCACGACTCCCGTTTGAACAAGCTCATTAGCTTTTTCGATCGTGTTTAAAAATAAAACAACCGCGTTGTTCATTTTAGATGCAGAAACAATAGCGTTGCAACCAACTACATTGCCAACCACTAAAGCACATTCCTCCACACTGAATTTACACAAAATCTTAATCCCATGACGCCGAGTTAGACCATCACTACTCGCAACACCTGAAGCAGCCATGCTTCCCGGCAACAAAAACGCCGGGAGCAGACTTCCACAACTTTCTCTAAAAGAAACTACTCCTCATACACAAAATAACACACACAAAACATAAACAAACAAACAAACACAAAAAAGGTTAGAAAACACACTCAGGTGTCGCTCTTCTCACTCGCTCCGCAAACGCTCGCACATTCGCACATTCGCACCAGCCACAGTCGGCTACCGCTCACACACGCTCCGCCCACTCGTTCCCAGCATCCACTCCGAGAGAGAGAGAGAGAGAGAGAGAGAGAGAGAGAGATTACAGAATGAGCTCAGGTATGAAAATCACAGACAGTAACCCTTAGAAGCCAACACAAATCAAATCATAGACCAACTTTAAAGCAGCATTTAAATCTCCATAGAGAAAGATACTTGCATGGTCCGGCGTGCGTGAGCATGGTCTTTTTGTGACGCTTTGTGCGCTGGTCTTTTAAAACCAGCGTGCGTGTGCTGGAGCAGCGTGAGCGGGGTCTTTGTTCTGTCTTCCGTAAGGTTCAACAAACAATGGGACTCATTCACTAATTATGCGTAGGCACAAATTTTTGCGTGAAATGTGCGTACGGACGTTTTCAAGAATAAATCATGATTCATCAAAAACTTTCATTCTAAAATGTATTCTAAATGTACGAAAAGATTCAAGAACAACTTATGCCACACGTACGCAATAATCATGTACAAACGGGGGCCTTATAAGCATGTGTTAAGAACCCTATATAATTAGATGTTATTGATAAATTATAATTACAGTTCCAATTATATATATATACTGGTACTGCTTGAAGACATCGCGGCGCGTGCTCTAAGGAGACAGCGCGTCTTTAGAGAGCGCACAGATATGTTCGCGGAGAGTGACGAATGGCTGTGCAGTCGCTTTAGGTTGCCCAGAGAAGTCCTCATTGATTTATGCAACTCACTGGAACCACACCTAAGCCACATCACCAACCACTCTCACCACCTTATCTCCAAGCCTGTGTTATAACCCGTGCTTCCTTTTTACCTGTGCCCGTTATGCCAGTGGATACACTTTTAAATAACAAACTATAACTTTTTCAATGTGGTCTCAGTGTATATAGTATTTTTTTCGGTGCATAGTATTTTTTTCGGTGCATTCGGTGCATTATATGTTTCCCATATAAATTAGGGGAAGTCGTGGCCTAATGGTTAGAGGGTTGGACTCCCAATCGAAGGGTTGTGGGTTCTAGTCTCGGGCCGGACGGAATTGTGGGTAGGGGGAGTGCATGTACAGTTCTCTCTCCACCTTCAATACCACGACTTAGGTGCCCTTGAGCAAGGCATCGAACCCCCCAACTGCTCCCCGGGCGCCGCAGCATAAATGGCTGCCCACTGCTCCGGGTGTGTGCTCACAGTGTGTGTGTGTGTGTGTGTGTTCACTGCTCTGTGTGTGTGCATTTCGGATGGGTTAAATGCAGAGCACAAATTCTGAGTATGGGTCACCATACTTGGCTGAATGTCACTTCACTTCACTTCACTTCAAATAATTTTTCCTGGCTTCCACCTCCGACAGCAAAACCTCACGTTCATTATCGTTAAAGTTATTTTTCTTTGTCTTTTGTTTCGGTGCCATAATTGTCTTTCTCTGTACAAGTGCCACGTTGTGGAAAGCCCTTATATGGAGCTGGTTTGGGCGTGAATTATGCTAATTACTGACCTTGTGCACGCGGGCGCTCATTTAGAAGACTCCAAATTCACTAACAGAAGAACGTGTTGTGAATTAGGCGGAAAGTTTTTGTGAGAAGTTCAAATGTGCGTATAAATAAGAAAATTGTACGCAAAAATTAGTGAATGAGACCCAATGTTCCAGAATTTGTCTTCCTTGAGATGGTTCACGCCTCTGTTCACGTGAACAACCAGTGAACGTCCGCGATCTGAAGCGGGAAAAAGTACTTTGTCTCTGTGTAAACACTCACCCTAATAACTTAGGCTTGTAAGATCTCAGCAGTGATATTCTAGCAAGTTCGTAATTCAAGATTAATAAATTTTTACACACCTTTTATACAGGTGGATAGTTGGGTCACAACATGACAATTCCAAAAACACCAAACAGTACATATATAACTGATAGAAACACGAAGTTACATTCAAATGCAGAATTACACACATTTAACGATTTGATTAACACATGATAAAACTGCAGATAGTCCCAATTTATATGGGAAACATATAATGCACCGAAAAAAATACTATATACATTGAGACCACATTGAAAAAGTTATAGTTTAGGATACTTTGAGAAAAGATGCCAGTGACTTGGCTTCTTCCTGTCCTGTTTCCCAGTGGGATCATAAAGTTTTACGACCTGGTCAGGAGTGGGGTTACAGAAACATGACTCTATTAGAGAAAGTTAAAATGAGGAGAAACATTTCCAATTTATAAGCTAATAAAATTATAATCCTCGCATAACAAGGATTAACCATTGTACGCACAAACATATTCAAAATACATATTATTAAGGACTTACATAAAGAGCATAAAGAAAAGTTTGTTTGTGTGTGTGTGCTTGTGTGTGAGTGTGTTTGTGTGTGAAATGGGTTTCGTTTCTCCTTTGAGGCTCACACGGGTGTCCCTGGACAGTCTCAATAGGTGTAATAACTGTCACTCAAGGCAGGATGTGGCCGACATCAGGGCGCCTAAAAATGTGAATTATGTTGTCAAACGAAGGTCCTTGTTTACTCACGTTCTGGTCTTTGAGTGCAGAATGTGTTAGAGTCAGGATTCATTAATATGGAACAGATGGCTGAAATACCATCAGCTCATTAGTGTTACATCTCCCCCTTTTCCGTTGGATGAAGTCCCTGTGTGGACATCATCGGACGGCAATCATCACTATGGGCAGATGAAAGGTGAATCATGACGGCAGGTGGTTCAAGATGGCAGGTGGTTCCTGGAGCTGAGGATTCAGCTTGATGAGGTTTGGTGTTGTCTTTGACTTGGCACCCCCTTTCCGGGGATTCCATCGGAGGGTTACACTTTATTTCGATAGTCCACTTTAGATATTCTACTGACTATAAGTAACTTTGTAACTACATGTTAACTACATATCAACTAAATCTCAGAAATTTGCAACTACATGTCTACTAACTCTCAGAGTACACTGTTAGGGTAGGTTTAGGGTTAGTGTTAGGGGTAGGTTTAGGCTTCGTATTAGTTGACAATAAGTTGACAAAGAAAGTGTTAGACGATATTAAGCAGACAGTCTACTAATACTCTGCTAACTGCTAGTTGACATGTAGTTGCAAAGTTACTTACTGCTAGTAGAGTGTCTAAAGTGGACTATCAAAATAAAGTGTTACCCATCGGAGACCTCCAGCCATGGTTGTCGTGAGTTTGGCTGTAGGGGTTTGCATCTCGTTGAGTCTCCTGTGTAGGATGAAGGTCACGCCAAGGGTCAGGGCAGGACCAATGACAGTGGAGATGCACCGTGCAGTGTCGGCAGCAGTCCAGGCTCGGACCGCAGATGACAGGTTCAGAACGGGCTGTCGAGACAGTGCTTGGAGGGCTGTGTCGACGGGAGTAATGTCAATGTGTTGGGTGGTACCTTTCAGTACTTGGTCAAGAAGGTTGACACGGGTGGCGGTGTCATGCTGGTCGTAGGTCAGTGTAGCTGAGTGCACAAGAGTTTTGACGAGCCATCTGTCATCCACAATCTGTGCTTGCATTTCTGTGACTTGTGTACGAGGATTGGTTTCGGCAGGGCAGCGCGTATCGCTGACCCGGGGTTGCAACCCGGAGATTCCTTCAGCGTTGTGTCTGAGGAAGGGTTTGCTAAGGCAGAGATAATGAATGTCTTTGGTCAAAGTACACATGTGCAGGTTTGGGGCCAGGTACAGCTGTGTGTCGCTGTCGTGGTAGGCCACCACATCTGGAATGTGTGTCTTGGTGTGGGTGTTGCTTTTCCACATCCTGACACTGACAATGTCTTTAGGTCTGTAGACTTGGCTTGACTCGCTGATGGGTTGGTTCAGGAGCACATTCACTTCTCTCTGTTTGGGGTTGACGTGCAGTAGGATGGCACTATCAAGACAGTTGGCCAGGTGTATTTGTAGCAGGTCAGCTGGCGTGGTGATGGCGTAAGCCAACACAGTTAACACAAGGCTTAAGGGTATCATGTATGGTGGGGTTTTACCCGTGGTTAGGCTGTCATTGGAGGGGGTAACCTTCCACAGCATGTCTGTTGTTAACACTGTAAACAGCTGAGTCTGGATAAAGTCATTCTGGAAGACAGTAAAAAGTGGTTTCAAGGAGTTTACGGTCTGGTTCGCTGCATTGGCACTGGACATATCAATGTTAAACATTCTGGCGTCAGCAGCGGCTCTGAGCAAAGCTCCCGGGAACTGTTTGGAGTGGTCGTGGTGTCCACTTAACTCCATTTGTGTAACAGTCACTTTCTCATGTTGGCTGAACATGTGTTTGACATCGGCTTCAGTGTGAGTGAGGGAGTCCTCTCTCCATCGGATCCTTGTACAGCTGTATTCGGTTATAGTGCTGGGGTAGTGTGCCCTGTCGTCTGTGGTCAGGAGTCTCAGCGGTTCTCTGTGTGGCAGCTGTCTTCTCTTTGGCTGACAGCACAGCACGGCAAACCACAGCAGCATCCTGGTACAGATAATAGGGAGAGAGAGAGAGAAAGGAAAGAAAGAAACAAGCGAGGGCTGTCTTTGGTTGGACAGGGCAGTCTCTTTGCTTCGTGGGTGGCGACTGGGTTTAGCTCGCCCTGGCCCATGTTTTGCCACATCTTGCTGCTGGCATGACGCTTGCTTCAGTGTTTTGTCAGTGGCTCTGGTTCTGCGTGGTGCAGCACATGCTGCGTCAGGGAAATATATTGGCATTATCCCCCTTTTGCTCCGTGGCATTACAAGCCCTGGCATTGTGATGTCAGACGGTGCACAACCCACAATATGGTTCTGTGCACGCAGCATGTTTTGTGTATCATGCAGTGGTCTGGGGCGCTGGTTGTCAGTGACTGTAGACTGGTTGCCAGGGTGGATGGAGGGGTCTGAGAGGTGGTAAAGCAAAGTCATTATGGAGGTTTCAGAAGCCCGCATATCCACTATGTTGGTCTGTGTAGATAACGGAGCCAGTGTAAGCGTTTCTGAGGTAGACAGTTTAGCTAGTAAAGTTCTCATGCTGTGTGTAATCCCTTCAACCTTGAATGTGGGTGGGTGGGTTGGGAGCGACCACAGAATGTTGTTTAGTGCGCCAGTTTTGGCAAGGGTGTCAGTGTGATCTTTTAAGTCCTTGTCTCGACTTGGTAGCTTCGAGTGTCCTTTTACCTTCTTCCAGTACACGGTCACATTGTCTGTTTTTGTGATGTTATCACATTGCTGGAACAGGTGTTGGTGTTTGACATGCTTGTTGTTTTCAGTTTTGAAACCATTCTGTGAAGATGGAAGCATGGAAGAAGGCACACGACACTGAGTCTAGCATAGTTAGAGTCTGTACAGGCTTTGTTCAAACAGATGTTGAATTCAGCTGGTGAGTTGGCATAGTCGAACAGACACCTGTTGAAGGTGAACTGACGGTCGCCAAGTGTTAATGTCAGTTTGGTATTGAGAGGTGTAGCAGCTTCATCAGTCCCACTGACGTTCTGGTGGGAGACTGTGTATATTGCGAGGTGTTGGTCATCTGTCAGATATCCATTCTGCACACCTGGTCTTTGCTCACCGACATGACAGATGTGATGGCAACAAATTTGAAGGGTGCAGTGAACAATGTGACAGGTAGTACTAGTTCAAAGTCATTACAGTAATGGCTCACTAGCCCTCCCAGCCCATAGGCCTTGGGAATGTTAATGTCAGTTGCCGTGCAGTTGTTGCACAGGATGTAGGCTATACAACATGACATTTCAGTGAGGGGTGTGGCTTCAAGTGTGAGTCCAAGTTCCACACATTCTGGTGAGGATTGGAAGAAACCCAGCGTGTGGTTTAAGGTTTGACCACATTGCAGGTTGAGCCGAACAGCGACCCCTTTGGTGTAAGCTGGTACCACCGTATCCTGTTTGTTGACTAAGGTACAGAGGCTTGAACTTGAGCTTGTCGTTAGGGTGTTGTACTCATGGCTGGCTGCTGGGGTTCCCGTGACCTCTTTGACCTGACCGTCTGGCTCTGTGGGAGTTCCCGTGACCTCTGTGACCTGACAGTCTGGCTCTCGCAACCTGTGTGGCTAGAGGGAAAGAGGTTCTCACACTTGAGCAAAGTCTTTTAGCTGTTTGAAGTTCAGAAAAGGGTCAAAGTGGTCTAGTAGGTCTTTGTCGAGTGTATGAGTGTTCATTGGTGAGACATACATGGGATGTACTAGCCTCATCAGAACGATTGTCAGGTGAATGGAAACAACCTGTTCAAACCTGATGTCATTCTGTCTGTACGCCTGTACATTCAGTTCATAAGTTTGAGGTGTAAGAGATCGATCTTGTCTCTTAGCTTCAAATTGGAGTCTTTTGAAAAGGTGAGATGAGATCACCGTCAGGTTTAATCCTGTGTCGATCAGGTCTTCCATGCTGACTCCTTTTCGGCCCACCCCCTTTTTGACAAGGCTGCCCAGGAATGTTGGCATCAGGGCAGGTGTGACGATCGATGGGTGGTAAGGACCGGTCTTGTGTAGCTCGCTGCGAAGGCAGGTAGTCAAAACAGCATTTTCTGGTACCTTGTGTTTGTGTTCCTGGTGTGAGGACCTGTGCTGTCTCGTTCAGGGTGTGCAGCTGTCAGCTGTGGAGCTTGGATGATGTTGTCACCTTGTGATGTGACAGTTAGCTCTGTGGTCTGTGGATGACGGGCAGTGTTCTGGGTGCTTGGCTCATCTTCCTTGTAAGTTTTCATGTAAAGACGCTCTTTCAGCACCCTCAGGATCTCTGCTGTCTCAGACGTGGCTGCACTGTGTTTTTCTGACGTGGGCTCAGGATTGAGCTTACCAGTGTCGTGTCAGGAGTGGTTCCACTGCCGGCTGTCGGGGTTTTGTGTCCTGGACGGTGGGGATCGCTCGCTCTGGTGCATTGGATGAGCACCACCACGATTGTGTTGCCCTCTGCTGGCTTGGAACGGTATTGACTCTCTGTAAAAATGTCTGTGACTGTGGTGTTGTAGGGCGCCCTCTAGGGTTAACTCCAAGCAGTCCTCAGAGACAGCGATTTTGGGGTTTTTCACAGTCTTTTCACAAATAGTCTTTTGCTTGGTGCAAGCTTTGTGGGCCAAGTCCGGTACCACTTGTGTAGTCCTGTTACGTGGACATGCTGGGACTCTGAGATTAAAACTCCAACTCGCATGTAGGTCTCGAAGGAACAGAGTTTTTAAGTTGACATCCTGTTCCATACCTGGTTCGTTGCATGCTCCGAAGTAGGCTTTTCGTAGCTGACTACAGAAAGTCTGTGGGTTTTCAAGTAGGCCCTGTTTGAGGTCCATGGCAATAAGGAGCCCATGGTCGGAGTCTGGATCAGAGAATTCAAGAATCAAAGTTTGTAGCAGTTGCTGGTAGTACGCTTTGACAGTCTCTGGTTGACGATCCAGAAAACAATGCACATCACGTCTGGACGTGATTCTCAACAGGTACAATGTGTTCACATCTGTCACGTTGGTGACAGTTTGCAAGTGAAAGCCAATGTCTTGTAAATAAGCATGAACGCCATGTCCTCCTGCAGGATCTGGCTTGAACGTAGGGATGCTTCTGGCTAGCTTGTCAAGTTCTCTGTGAGCCGTGCAGGGTTTTGTGGCATGCGTTCTCTGGAAGGGTTCTCTTCCCTCCGTTGTTGACAGGTGTTCTTGGTGATTTCTTGAGTCGTGAGCTTACACCCCCTTTTTCAGCTCTGGGTTCTTGGCTGAAAGGGTTGGAGTGGCTGGCCGGGAGAAACTTTGTGGTGTGCGTTTCTCCGATCTAGCCACTCTGTAATCTGTGAGATTGTCTCAGTTCTGTGTGGACAGTGTCAAGTTGCAGAGTAAGCTTGTTGATTTTAGCTCGGGCCGCTTGCAAGTGTGTTTTGCAGGCCCAGGTTTTATAGTCTCTTTCTTTCAGTTCAGTCTCTGCTCTTTTTAGGAGAGCGTCACCTTGCTGGAGTTTTTTGTTGAGTTCTTTTCTGGCTTCTCTCTCCAGCTGTTCTCTTTCTGTAGCTCTGGATCAGTGTCTTCCTCTTTTTCGCGCTGGTTCTGGGTCTCGAGGAGGAGCTGATCAAGATGACTCTGGGTTGGGGCCTGGTCCTTCCAAACATCCTGACTCTCTGTCGGTGAGAGAAGCACAGCACACACACACAAAAAAGCCAATGCAAGTTCATTCTACGTTTAACGAGCTATATTCATACGGGCTGTGCCGTTTATGAGAATTTTGGGGCTAACTGAGGCAAATAGTCAGACAGTTAAGTAGCCAATTAACTTGGGTCAACGAAGGACCTGAAACAGAGATTTGACAGGCAGTAGCCTAGCGGGTCACGTGATGACACCGGCTGCTGGTTGTCACTCTACTATTTAGCTTCCTTGGTGTCTCTATGTGGAATGAAAGAAACAAATCACAACAGAACAGAGGATAGAAAATATCAAAGTGAAACACAACACTTGAAATGAGATAAAAACAATAGATACACACTGTGTTAGTGAGAATAAGGAGGCCTAAGCCTACTGCTAGGTTTTACGATAGGGCCAACAGGTGAGTGGGCTATCTGGGTAGGAAACCTAGAAATATGGTGTGGCTTAAATAAGCAAAAGGGTCAAACACTTAAAATATATCCGGGGGAATATCTAATATTCTATAATAAGTGGATGGGTTTTATCACATTTGGTTCACCTGGGTGAATTGAAGTCATTCAGGTGGAAACCAGTGGCTTGGTCAACCTCTCCGGCGCTCCCCAAACACTCAACCGCAGTGTCCCTGGTCCTTCGTTAGTCTGGCGTTGCTCCCTCTCGAACAGCTTGTGACTTTTAACACAACCTTTGGAGTGCCAAATTGCTGATGTCTCCACTGCGTGCCGCTAATGGGGAGAGACATGAGGAACCGAGTTTCACTCGCAGCCAGTGCCGGTAACACCGGTCGGGCAGCCTTGCTCACTGGAAACCTGAGATGACGGTCCAATCACCAAGGGAGTTCTACAATCAAATACACAAAGGATGAACAAAAGAAACTTAAAGTTAATTAAGGTTTTGTTTGTTTAACATCAATTGAGTAAATATATATGTAGAAATGAGAGGTAACAGCTTTACCTAATAATGATAAAACAAAACAAAGGAATTATGATAATAATGGTAATTATCAAAATAACCTAAGCCAAAAGAGAGAAGAAAAATAATAAAAATAAAAATAAAAGACAGGAATGAAACACGGGAGAAGAAGTAGCTGGTTTTCACCACAGGGGGTGGGGGGGGGTTGGGGGAGGGGGAGTACTGCCTCTCTGTGCTTAACCTGGTGAGCAAAAAACTTAATTTAAATTAAAAATTAAAAACTGGTTTAAATCAAAATTTAAAATAAACATGTAAGAATTAAAAGGAAAATCGGAATAATATCCTGTAATAACCAATGATGGCTGTAAGGTATCATTAGTAATTATGAAATTAATCAAACAGGGTGAAATTAATCAAAAAGGGTAAAAGTGGACATGCAATTCAAAACAGAATTGAAAGGACAGAGATCTGTTGGTCGATTTAACAGGAGACTGCCACTAGATGGCTTACCTTCTAAGTGGGTCAATCAGTAGTTGACCTGAAACATCTAGATTTCCACTATTAAACAATTACATTTTAATTCAAATCATGTTTGAACCAAACTCAAAGTAAATGTAAACAGTCAAAGGAAGGGAAAATTATTTTGTTCCCCTGTAATAATATTCGCACGAGCAAAGCTGTAAATGCAAATAATTGTTGAGAATTTAAACAGCTAATTCAATACCTCAAGGGGAAAAAGATTAGCAATTAGAGCGCATTATTTGAAATGGCCACGGGATGGCGGACTTGCACTCATGCAAGCTGGAATCAGAAAAGCAGGGCGTAACTTGAAACTTCTAAACCACGAGTTCCCTCTGGTGTTTAGATAGCGGAATTACAATTTCAATAGGACTTAGACTTAGATTTCTGCATCAAAAATCACAAGTAACAAACAGAAAAATGTTTTATGACCTTTTGTGGTGCTATATACTGCACAAGAGCGTTAGGACAGGATTCGTTTCACTGCCAAGACACAAATGTGAAAAACAGGAATTTTTACATCTGTTGAACTCCCATAAACATTTATCAAAATAGCACTTATGATTTAAATGTTTTAGGTTTAGATATCGGGTAGCTAAGCCAATTTTAGACCAGGAGTTTTTATCGTTTATTTTTGAATATCATAGTGACTATACTGTTAAGTTTCTATAAAAACCTAACGTGCTGACTGATCAGCTTTTTGCCTCAGTCAGTTAGGAGTGAGTTCGCGTCTTGCGACTTATCATACAAGTAACATAATTTCATAGCGCACGTGCAGAAATTATTAAAAACCATATACACAGATTGATTGCTCACAAAACGATGTTTGAAATTCCCGCATTTCCACCAATTATGTAGCCGCACTGGGTTGTACATAATAATTAACTCAAATGTTATATAGGGAATTTAAATAATTAATCAGGAATATGATTAATATATATCTCATATGACAGTTACATTAATATTATTGATTATGAAAAATAGCTCAATTGCATTTATCAATAACTCATTACAGGGCACTGTAATTTACTCATTAATATGCCAATATTCCATTCTTCATATCAATTATTGTGATATCTCTTACTGTAAATTACTGCAAATCAAACAGTGGTTTGTCCAGCAAACGGCCGTAAGATTAACAATATCAATTTTCAATTTTCAATAAAGTTATAACTTCTTATAATTCAAGGAAAAATATTCTCTGACCATGAAAACTGTAGAAAGTTTAAATATGTTTTCCCGAGTCAATGATCACACTGAATGTAGATAACTGCGTTTAATCTCACATTTCTGTTAACTGCCAGCCGATACAGATCAGAGAACCAATCCCCAGCGCCACCGGGCATTCTGATTGGATGCCCCAACACAGTACGGTGGCTCACAATAAAAAAACTGCATAATCATTTAACCAAACGATCTACATCCTTTCCTTTTAGTATTTAGCCCTATCAAACAAGGCAACACTGGTAAACATAACTTTGCAACATGAATAAAACAAATTAGGCTAGATGAATACCTCACATTGCACTTTAACAGTTGGGCCTCTTCGTAACCTACTGATCACAGAGAGTGTTTAAAGTCCTTCAAAATGTCACAATACTGGACACGCTGGATAGCTGGGGTGGAATTACACAAAGAAGAAAACTTTTTTTTTTTTCACATGTATTTGGGATTTGGTCTGCAGATGCGACCTGAACGTGTGGTGTATGGTGTGTCGTGGTTCTTAATGGGTGATTGCACTGTGGACTTGGGCTTGGGGGAGGATGGGTATTGCAGTGGCGCAGTGTTTGGTGTCGGCATTTGTGGTGAAGGAAAACTGTCCACCATAGGAGAGCTGGTGTCCTGAGAGTCTGGGTCATCAAGGAGCTGCTGTAATGGCTGCTCAGCAACAGGAAGTATGTGACGGCGATTTCTCCTGTAAGCCTTCCCATCTGCATGAACTATGTAGGACCGTGGTTACTTACTCATCTCCTTTACTGTTCCAAGTTTGTCGAAGCCTTTCACTGTCTACATGCGGACCACTTGTCCCTCTGCCAGCGACTGTAGTGGGTGACTCGACTTGTCATAGCAGCGCTTCAGTGTGAGTCTTTTGTTGAGGAGTTGAGCGGTGACTTGTTTGACATTCCTCGGGGTAGGCTCCAGCAGTTTAGTGCTCACCGGAATGGCTGCGCGAGTTTGGCGAGACATAAGGCGCTCAGCAGGAGAGCCTAATGTTGGGTTCCGTGGAATGTTTCGGAGGTTCAGAATATTGAGGAACACATCAGACCCATCCCTGTGTGATTTCTCCATGAGTTGCTTGGCACTGCGGACTGCTCTTTCCGCGAGTCCGTTTGACTGGGGAAACTCTGGGCTGCTTGTGGTATGAGTAAAATCCCATTGTTCAACAAAATCCTTGAAGTGCTGGCTGGTGTATTTTCTAGCATTGTCAGTGAGGAGTATGTGAGGCGTATCATGTACCGAAAAGTGTCTTTTTAATTTGGATATAACGGATGAGGTCGAGTCTCGAAGGAGGTCGACTTTGAACCAGCCGGAATACGAATCTACGAGAACTTGATAGTGTTTGCCATGCCAATCAAAAATGTCTGCGGCCACTGTGGACCATGGCAGATCTTGGACAGGGTGGAGCTGGAGGGGCTCTTTCCATTGATGCGACTTTGTGCTATTGCATACTGCACATGAGAGCAACTCTTCTGTGATGTTCTTTGACATTGTGGGCCAAAAAATTACACCTCTAGCTCTTCGCTTGGTTGCCTCAATACCTGGGTGGCCTTTGTGTACAATGTTGATGTAGTCCTTGTGCAGGGATCGTGGAATGACGGCTTTATGCCTTTCATGACAATACCATCCTCCACTGTCAGCTCGTCTCTGTATGGAAAAAATTGTCTAATGGCAGACTGGAGCTGGCTTTCTCGGGTGGGCCATCCACGTCGAATGACAGTGGTGAGCGTTTGTAGCACCTCATCCTCTGCTGTGTGTCTACGGAGTTCCTCCAGGCGTGATGAGGAGATGTAGCTCACGCTCATGACGAAGTCACCGTTTTCAACAGGGCTGTGTGGTGCTTGTGAGCTGGGAGCTCTTGAGAGGGTGTCTGCCAAGTACATGCCCTTTTTGTAGACCAGGCTGATGTCGTAACTTTGCAGTCAGTGTAACTGGGTCCTTGACATTGTAGTATGCCAGTACTGGTGGGCTGGAAAGGCATGATTTGAGGCGCTCAAAAGCCTCTTGATGCTGTTGAAACCAGCACCACGCTGTCTCTTTGCAGGTGAGTTTCTAAGGGGCGCTGCGATGTCGCTGAGATTTGGGATGTACTTGCTAAGGTAATTGACCATGCCCAGGAAGCGTTGTAGTGCGGTCACATCCGTGGACACTGGCATGTCATTGATCGCTGCAGTTTTAGACGGGTCTGCTTTTAGGCCTACGCTTGTGAAGATGTGGCCTACGTACGCTACCTGGTCCAGGCGAAATTTACACTTGTTCGGGTTTAACCTGAGATTGACTTCCTGTGCCCTTTCGAGCACCTTTCTCAAATTGGCGTCATGTTCGGCCACTCCGCGGCCATCTATGATGATGTCATCCACGATGACCGAGCAGGGGTAACCTGCAAACAGTTGTTCCATGGAGCGCTGAAATACTTCCCTTGCGGAATTTATGCCGAAGGGCATCCTTAGAAATCTGTAGCGTCCAAATGGAGTGCTGAATGTGGTCAGCAGTGACGATTTCTTGTCAAGACGTATCTGCCAGAACGAATTCTTTGCATCCAGGACAGAAAACACTGTTGCCCAGGACATTTGTGCTGCCACCACTTCAACACTTCGCATAGGGTGATGGGGTCTTTTCAGTGCGGTGTTGAGGTCTTTGGGGTTGATGCATAGTCTGATTTCCCGCTTATCCTTCTTATGTGCTGCCACCATGGACGATACCCAGTCAGTTGGTTGCGTGACTGGTGTTATGACACCTATGCTTTGCATACGTTCAAGTTCAGCTTTAACTCTTTCTTGCATTGCAACGGGGATACGGTGAGCTGGGCGGACGACAGGCTGTATGCTGGTATCCAAAATCCTGGAGTATGTGACCGGAAGTACTCCCAACTCGTCACTGAACAGGTCTTTGTACTGTGTAAATGTCTGTGAGCTGAAGTCCGTGCCGCTCTCCACGCTGATCTGATGGACGTCTGAACTCATTTTCACAACCCCCATGTCCATACATGCACAAAATCCTAGCAGTGGTTGCACTGCTCTGTCCACAATGAAAAACGGCAATGAGTGGTTCTGCTCTTTTAAACAGCACCGAAGAGTGGCAACGCCACTGGTCTCTATTCTGGTGCCTCCATATCAATCAATCAATCACCTTTATTTATATAGTGCTTTAAACAAAATACATTGCGTCAAAGCACTGAACAACATTCATTTGGAAAACAGTGTCTCAATAATGCAAAATGATAGTTAAGGCAGTTCATCATTGAATTCAGTGATGTCATCTCTGTTCAGTTAAATAGTGTCTGTGCATTTATTTGCAATCAGATATCGCTGTAGATGAAGTGACCCCAACTAAGCAAGCCAGAGGTGACAGCAGCAAGGAACCGAAACTCTATCGGTGACATAATGGAGAAAAAAACCTTGGGAGAAACCAGGCTCAGTTGGGGGGCCAGTTCTCCTCTGACCAGACGAAACCAGTAGTTCAATTCCAGGCTGCAGCAAAGTCAGATTGTGCAGAAGAATCATTTGTTTCCTGTGGTCTTGTCCTTGTGGTCCTCTGAGACAAGGTCTTTACAGGGGATCTGTATCTGGGGCTCTAGTTGTCCTGGTCTCCGCTGTCTTTATGGGCAGTAGAGGTCCTTTCTAGGTGCTGATCCACCATCTGGTCTGGATACGTACTGAATCTGGTGGCCACGGTGACCTCGGAACAAGAGAGAAACAGACAAATATTAGCGTACTCGACTATGCATTCCATTAGTTTTTCAAATTGGTGTGTTTCACTGGGATGCAAGGTAATATAGAGCTGAGTATCATCAGCATAACAGTGAAAGCTGAACACCATGTTTCCTGATGATATCTCCCAAGGGTAACATATAAAGCGTGAAGAGTAGCGGCCCTAGTACTGAGCCTTGAGGTACTCCATACTGCACTTGTGATCGATATGATACATCTTCATTCACTGCTACGAACTGATGGCGGTCATATAAGTTCGATTTAAACCATGCTAATGCACTTCCACTGATGCCAACAAAGTGTTCCATTCTATGCAAAAGAATGCTGTGGTCAATTGTGTCAAACGCAACACTAAGATCCAATAAAACTAATAGAGAGATACACCCACGATCAGATGATAAGAGCAGATCATTTGTAACTCTAAGGAGAGCAGTCTCATTACTATGATACGGTCTAAATCCTGACTGGAAATCCTCACATATACCATTTTTCTCTAAGAAGGAATATAATTGTGAGGATACCACCTTTTCTAGTATCTTGGACAGAAAAGGGAGATTCGAGATTGGTCTATAATTAACAAGTTCTTTGGGGTCAAGTTGTGGTTATTTTATGAGAGGCTTAATAACAGCCAGTTTGAAGGTTTTGGGGACATATCCTAATGACAATGAGGAATTAATAATAGTCAGAAGAGGACCTATGACTTCTGGAAGCACCTCTTTTAGGAGCTTAGATGGTATAGGGTCTAACATACATGTTGTTGGTTTAGATGATTTAACAAGTTTATACAATTCTTCCTCTCCTATAGTAGAGAATGAGTGGAACTGTTCCTCAGGGGGTATATATAGTGCACTGTCTGATGTGATACTGTAGCTGACGGCTGAATGGTTGCAATTTTATCTCTAATAGTATCGATTTTAGAAGTAAAGTAGTTCATAAAGTCATTACTGTTGTGGTGTTGGGAAATGTCAACACTTGATGAGGCTTTATTTTTCGTTAATTTAGCCACTGTATTGAATAAATACCTGAGGTTATGTTTGCTTTCTTCTAAAAGAGAAGAAAAGTAATCAGATCTAGCGGTTGTTAATGCTTTTCTGTAGGATATGCTACTTTCCTGCCAAGCAATACGAAATACCTTTAGTTTTGTTTTCCTCCAGCTGCGCTCCATTTTTCGGGCTGCTCTCTTTAGGGTGCGAGTATGCTCATTATACCATGGTGTCAAACTGTTTTCCTTAACATTCCTTAAGCGTAAAGGAGCAACTGTATTTAAAGTGCTAGAAAAGAGAGAGTCCATAGTTTCTGTTACATCATCAAGTTGTTCTGAGGTTTTGGATATGCTAAGGAATTTGGATACATCAGGAAGATAACTTAAAAAGCAGTCTTCTGTGGTAGAAGTGATGGTTCTTCGATACTTGTAACAAGAAGTAGAATTTACAATTTTGGCTATATGAAGTTTGCACAGAACTAAATAATGATCTGAGATATCATCACTTGGCTGAATAATTTCAACACTATCAACATCAATTCCATGTGACAGCATTAAATCTAGAATATGATTTCGACAATGAGTAGGTCCTGAAACATGTTGTCTAACACCAATAGAGTTCAGAATGTCTATAAATGCTGATCCCAATGCATCTTTTTCATTATCGACATGGATATTAAAATCACCAACTATTAAAACTTTATCTGCAGCCAGAACTAACTTGGATGTAAAATCACCAAACTCTTTAATAAAGTCTGTATGGTGCCCTGGTGGCCTGTATACAGTAGCCAGTACAAACATAACAGGGGATTTATCATTAACATTGGTTTCTCTGGATAATGTTATATGAAGCACCATTACTTCAAACGAGTTATACTTGAAGCCTGCCCTCTGAGAAATCCTGAAAACGTTGTTATAAATTGAAGCAACTCCTCCCCCTTTGCCTTTTAGACGCGGCTTATGTTTATAACAGTAATCTTGGGGGGTGGACTCATTTAAAATAATGTAATCATCAGGTTTTAGCCAAGTTTCTGTTAAACAGAGCACATCTATATTATGATCAGTTATCATATTATTTACAGAAAGTGTTTTCGTAGAAATGGATCTGATATTCAATAAGCCAAGCTTTATCGTTTGTTTATCCATATTGCATTTGTTTTTTATTTGTTGAACCTCAATTAAATTGTTAGCCTTAAATTGGTTTGGACGTTTTTTGTATTTTCTAGTTTGGGGAACAGACACAGTCTCTATAGTGTGATATCTAGGTGAAAGAGTCTCTATGTGCTGAGAATTAACTGACCTCTGTGACGGGAGGCAGCTAGCAGACGGTCGGTTTAGCCAGTCTGTCTGCTTCCTGACCTGGGCCCCAGTTAGTCAAGTATAAACACTAAGACTATTTGCCATATTTCTAGAGAGAAGAGTGGCGCCACCCCAGGAGGGATGAAGACCATCTCTTTTAAACAGGTCAGGTCTGCCCCAAAAGCTCGTCCAATTGTCTATGAAACCTATGTTATTCTGTGGGCACCACTTAGACATCCAGCCATTGAGTGATGACAATCTGCTATGCATCTCGTCACCACGGTAAGCAGGGAGGGGACCAGAGCATTTTACAGTGTCTGACATCGTGCTTGCAAGTTCACACACCTCTTTAAAGTTATTTTTAGTGATCTCCGACTGGCGAAGTCGAACATCATTAGCGCCGGCATGAATAACAATCTTACTGTATTTACGTTTAGCATTAGCCAGCACTTTTAAATTTGCCAAGATGTCAGGCGCTCTGGCTCCCGGTAAACATTTGACTATTGTGGCTGGTATCTCTATATTCACGTTCTGTACAATAGAATCACCAATAACTAGAGCACTTTCATCAGGTTTCTCAGTGGGTGCATCACTGAGTGGGGAGAACCTGTTTAATGTTTTGATCGGAACAGAAGAGTGGTGTTTTGACCCACAACTACGCTGCCTCACCGTCACCCAGTTGCCCTGCTGCAGGGGCTCTGTTGCCGGAACCGGACAATGTACAGGAATCCCTGAGCTAGACACATCCAAAGCTGTATCTAGAGCCCTAACATTCTTACTGTCCTCAATTAAAGTTTGGATGCGTATCTCTAATTCTGAAATCTTCTCTGTCAGCCTAAGTATTTCCCTGCATTTATCACATGTGAATCCCTCATCAGCGACAGAGATAGATAAACTGTACATGTGGCAAGAGGTTCAAATAACAATAGCAGGCGAAGCCATTACTCACCGTGCTTGATGAAATATTCTTACTGCGGTTGTTTGATGAACTTGTGAAAAACTGCAGCGTGAGAGAGGAGAGGAGAGGAGAGGAGAAAAGAAAACGCTAATGACAAGCTAACGAGTGCTAACACTTTGCAGGTGTACTGCACTCACGGAAAAGTGAACGATCAAAGTTAATCTGATAAGATTGATCGATAATATCAGAAATATGGTGTGAATTAAGTTATATTTTTAACTTAAAAATCGTAAGAAAGATTATAGAGAAAAAAAATAAAATAAAAACAGCTACACGGAGCTACGATTAGCTACAGAAGGCCAACAGGAAGTAGAGAAAACACTGTCCAACAGCGACACCAACAGGCAGGAGGCTCAACAGACAGGCGAGTCAATCAATCTGCATATCTCCATAGGCAACAAGGCTAGCTGCGTTCTTCTGCTTTACAAGTAATTGGCCGCTGTTAAGTCCCCTGAAAGTATCAAGTGACATCACATTGCATTTTGCTCCTGTGGTCTACTTTCATCTCAGTGGGCTTGCCGTTTATATGCATTGTGACAAATCCTTCATCCTTTTCAATGGCTTTTAAAATCACACAATCAACGTGACTGTCAACTTCAACGCCATCCACTTAAAACGTTTCATCTTCACGTGTTTGTTCCTCTATTTCTATCTCATTAACCGTCTGTCTGCCAGTTTTCTGTCTAGGATGTTGCCTATTTTGGGTGCACGGCTTGGACTTGCAGCAACTTTTAAAGTGGTTAAACTTTTGGCAGCTGTGACACTGTTGTCCGAATGCTGGACACTTTTCCCGCTTAGCTGTGTGGCTGCCTCCACAATTATTGCACCTCGTGATAGTTTGTGAGGGGGGCTGGCACTTTACATACTGCATTCTATTTGAAACTAACCTAACTGCATCCACGCTGGCAGCATTACTTTGTGATGATAACGTCTTGCTGCTTTCCTCGGGCATCTCGTGTATCCGACATATTGAAATGGCTTTTGCAAGTGTTAGCTCGCTATCTCTTAACAGAGCTTTTCTCAAGTTGTCACTGGTGACGCCACACACGATGCGGTCACAGATCAGCTCCTCTGTAAGGTCTCCGAAGCTGCAGCGTTTAGGTTTAATCCTTAAATCACTAATGAATGATTCAATGCTCTCACCTTGTTTCTGACCTCTGGTATGAAATGTGTCTTTCCATCGTCTTGTTGTTTTGAGGATTGCATATTTCACGAAATTTTTTCTTCAAACATTCGGGGTCCTCTCGAGATTCAGCAGGTGTAATGATCCTTCCGCCATCTCCCGGCGCGCGCACTTCAGCAGCGTAGGCGAAAGAACGCTCTTGTTCAATGGCATCTGGGCCAGCAATGTTGAGAAGGATGTAAGCTTGGGTCTTTGCTGGCTTGTCCGAATGTGCGGCAGCAATAAAAATATCGTACTCCCGCTGAAAAATACACCAATTCTCTGCAATATTTTCATCAAAAACGAGATGGTCGGGTCTGCGAAATCCATCCGCCATCACGTTGGTCAAAGTTAGAGGAGAACAACGTTGTCAAATGGCGATAGCTATGCTAGCACAGTCCAATGTAACAGGTTGTTCAACGACAACAGAAAGAAATACTCACTGGCGAGAAGTTGTACTCACTTCTGACACCATGTAGAAAGTTTAAATATGTTTTCTTGAGTCAATGATCACACTGAATGTAGATAACTGCATTTAATCTCACATTTCTGTTAACTGCCAACCGATACAGGTCAGAGAACCAATCCCCCGCGCCACCGGGCATTCTGATTGGATGCCCCAACACAGTACGTTGGCTCACAATAAACAAACTGCATAATCATTTAACCAAACGATCTACAAAAACATTATCCCATCATTATGATAAATTTAGTCTCAAAGTAAAGCTTGTAGCTAAAAATCAGAAACTTCATTGACTCGTAATGTGAGCGGTTTGGAGGTAATCATGAATATATGGGTTTTTAATAAATGAACTAATAATACATCAAACTACAAATCACACAAAGTGAATATGCGTAGAGAGAGAGATCACAGAATGAGCTCAGGTATGAAAATCACAGACAGTAACCCTTAGAAGCCAACACGAATCAAATCATAGACCAACTTTAAAGCAGCATTTAAATCTCCATAGAGAGAGATACTTGCATGGTCCGGCGTGCGTGAGCGTGGTCTTTTTGTGACGCTTTGTGCGCTGGTCTTTTAAAACCAGCGTGTGTGTGCTGGAGCAGCGTGAGCGGGGTCTTTGTTCTGTCTTCCGGCATGGGGCTGCTGCGGAATCGCGCGGTATTTGAAAGGTTCAACAAACAATGTTCCAGAATTCGTCTTCCTTGTGTGGAGAGGCGAATAGTTGAATAAACTTAGTAAAAAAAAAGAAAACAAAACAACGAAAACGAAAGCTTCCGAAGGAGCCATGAGAATGGCTGTCCTCTCAGCCCCTGTGCTGAGGGGGACGGTGATAGGCGCACGGCCCAAGGCCGCGCAGAGGGACGTGCGGGAGCGACCAGGATTGAAGCAGGAGAGCAGCGTGTAAGAGAACGAAGAGAGGGCGGACCTTGTTCGGTCAGCTTTTATGGCTTGAGATGGTTCACGCCTCTGTTCGCGTGAACAACCAATGAACGTCCGCGATCTGAAGTGGGAAAAAGTTCCTTTGTCTCTGTGGAAACACCCACCCTAATAACTTAGGCTTGTCAGATCTCAGCACTGATATTCTAGCAAGTTCGTAATTCAAGATTAATAAATTTTTACACACCTTTTATACAGGTGGATAGTTGGGTCACACATGACAATTCCAAAAACACCAAACAGTACATATATAACTGATAGAAACACGAAGTTACATTCAAATGCAGAATTACACACATTTAACGATTTGATTAACACATGATAAAACTGCAGATAGTCCCAATTTATATGGGAAACATATGATGCACCGAAAAACAATACTATATACATTGAGATGACATTGAAAAAGTAATAGTTTAGGATTCATTGAGAAAAGATGCCAGTGACTTGGCTTCTTCCTGTCCTGTTTCCCAGTGGGATCAAAGAGTTTTACGACCTGGTCAGGAGTGGGGTTACAGAAACATGACTCTATTTGAGAAAGTTAAAATGAAGAGAAACCTGAAATCCTGAAAACGTTGTTATAAATTGAAGCAACTCCTCCCCCTTTGCCTTTTAGACGCGGCTTATGTTTATAACAGTAATCTTGGGGGGTGGACTCATTTAAAATAATGTAATCATCAGGTTTTAGCCAAGTTTCTGTTAAACAGAGCACATCTATATTATGATCAGTTATCATATTATTTACAGAAAGTGTTTTCGTAGAAATGGATCTGATATTCAATAAGCCAAGCTTTATCGTTTGTTTATCCATATTGCATTTGTTTTTTATTTGTTGAACCTCAATTAAATTGTTAGCCTTAAATTGGTTTGGACGTTTTTTGTATTTTCTAGTTTGGGGAACAGACACAGTCTCTATAGTGTGATATCTAGGTGAAAGAGTCTCTATGTGCTGAGAATTAACTGACCTCTGTGACGGGAGGCAGCTAGCAGACGGTCGGTTTAGCCAGTCTGTCTGCTTCCTGACCTGGGCCCCAGTTAGTCAAGTATAAACACTAAGACTATTTGCCATATTTCTAGAGAGAAGAGTGGCGCCACCCCAGGAGGGATGAAGACCATCTCTTTTAAACAGGTCAGGTCTGCCCCAAAAGCTCGTCCAATTGTCTATGAAACCTATGTTATTCTGTGGGCACCACTTAGACATCCAGCCATTGAGTGATGACAATCTGCTATGCATCTCGTCACCACGGTAAGCAGGGAGGGGACCAGAGCATTTTACAGTGTCTGACATCGTGCTTGCAAGTTCACACACCTCTTTAAAGTTATTTTTAGTGATCTCCGACTGGCGAAGTCGAACATCATTAGCGCCGGCATGAATAACAATCTTACTGTATTTACGTTTAGCATTAGCCAGCACTTTTAAATTTGCCAAGATGTCAGGCGCTCTGGCTCCCGGTAAACATTTGACTATGGTGGCTGGTATCTCTATATTCACGTTCTGTACAATAGAATCACCAATAACTAGAGCACTTTCATCAGGTTTCTCAGTGGGTGCATCACTGAGTGGGGAGAACCTGTTTAATGTTTTGATCGGAACAGAAGAGTGGTGTTTTGACCCACAACTACGCTGCCTCACCGTCACCCAGTTGCCCTGCTGCAGGGGCTCTGTTGCCGGAACCGGACAATGTACAGGAATCCCTGAGCTAGACACATCCAAAGCTGTATCTAGAGCCCTAACATTCTTACTGTCCTCAATTAAAGTTTGGATGCGTATCTCTAATTCTGAAATCTTCTCTGTCAGCCTAAGTATTTCCCTGCATTTATCACATGTGAATCCCTCATCAGCGACAGAGATAGATAAACTGTACATGTGGCAAGAGGTTCAAATAACAATAGCAGGCGAAGCCATTACTCACCGTGCTTGATGAAATATTCTTACTGCGGTTGTTTGATGAACTTGTGAAAAACTGCAGCGTGAGAGAGGAGAGGAGAGGAGAGGAGAAAAGAAAACGCTAATGACAAGCTAACGAGTGCTAACACTTTGCAGGTGTACTGCACTCACGGAAAAGTGAACGATCAAAGTTAATCTGATAAGATTGATCGATAATATCAGAAATATGGTGTGAATTAAGTTATATTTTTAACTTAAAAATCGTAAGAAAGATTATAGAGAAAAAAAATAAAATAAAAACAGCTACACGGAGCTACGATTAGCTACAGAAGGCCAACAGGAAGTAGAGAAAACACTGTCCAACAGCGACACCAACAGGCAGGAGGCTCAACAGACAGGCGAGTCAATCAATCTGCATATCTCCATAGGCAACAAGGCTAGCTGCGTTCTTCTGCTTTACAAGTAATTGGCCGCTGTTAAGTCCCCTGAAAGTATCAAGTGACATCACATTGCATTTTGCTCCTGTGGTCTACTTTCATCTCAGTGGGCTTGCCGTTTATATGCATTGTGACAAATCCTTCATCCTTTTCAATGGCTTTTAAAATCACACAATCAACGTGACTGTCAACTTCAACGCCATCCACTTAAAACGTTTCATCTTCACGTGTTTGTTCCTCTATTTCTATCTCATTAACCGTCTGTCTGCCAGTTTTCTGTCTAGGATGTTGCCTATTTTGGGTGCACGGCTTGGACTTGCAGCAACTTTTAAAGTGGTTAAACTTTTGGCAGCTGTGACACTGTTGTCCGAATGCTGGACACTTTTCCCGCTTAGCTGTGTGGCTGCCTCCACAATTATTGCACCTCGTGATAGTTTGTGAGGGGGGCTGGCACTTTACATACTGCATTCTATTTGAAACTAACCTAACTGCATCCACGCTGGCAGCATTACTTTGTGATGATAACGTCTTGCTGCTTTCCTCGGGCATCTCGTGTATCCGACATATTGAAATGGCTTTTGCAAGTGTTAGCTCGCTATCTCTTAACAGAGCTTTTCTCAAGTTGTCACTGGTGACGCCACACACGATGCGGTCACAGATCAGCTCCTCTGTAAGGTCTCCGAAGCTGCAGCGTTTAGGTTTAATCCTTAAATCACTAATGAATGATTCAATGCTCTCACCTTGTTTCTGACCTCTGGTATGAAATGTGTCTTTCCATCGTCTTGTTGTTTTGAGGATTGCATATTTCACGAAATTTTTTCTTCAAACATTCGGGGTCCTCTCGAGATTCAGCAGGTGTAATGATCCTTCCGCCATCTCCCGGCGCGCGCACTTCAGCAGCGTAGGCGAAAGAACGCTCTTGTTCAATGGCATCTGGGCCAGCAATGTTGAGAAGGATGTAAGCTTGGGTCTTTGCTGGCTTGTCCGAATGTGCGGCAGCAATAAAAATATCGTACTCCCGCTGAAAAATACACCAATTCTCTGCAATATTTTCATCAAAAACGAGATGGTCGGGTCTGCGAAATCCATCCGCCATCACGTTGGTCAAAGTTAGAGGAGAACAACGTTGTCAAATGGCGATAGCTATGCTAGCACAGTCCAATGTAACAGGTTGTTCAACGACAACAGAAAGAAATACTCACTGGCGAGAAGTTGTACTCACTTCTGACACCATGTAGAAAGTTTAAATATGTTTTCTTGAGTCAATGATCACACTGAATGTAGATAACTGCATTTAATCTCACATTTCTGTTAACTGCCAACCGATACAGGTCAGAGAACCAATCCCCCGCGCCACCGGGCATTCTGATTGGATGCCCCAACACAGTACGTTGGCTCACAATAAACAAACTGCATAATCATTTAACCAAACGATCTACAAAAACATTATCCCATCATTATGATAAATTTAGTCTCAAAGTAAAGCTTGTAGCTAAAAATCAGAAACTTCATTGACTCGTAATGTGAGCGGTTTGGAGGTAATCATGAATATATGGGTTTTTAATAAATGAACTAATAATACATCAAACTACAAATCACACAAAGTGAATATGCGTAGAGAGAGAGATCACAGAATGAGCTCAGGTATGAAAATCACAGACAGTAACCCTTAGAAGCCAACACGAATCAAATCATAGACCAACTTTAAAGCAGCATTTAAATCTCCATAGAGAGAGATACTTGCATGGTCCGGCGTGCGTGAGCGTGGTCTTTTTGTGACGCTTTGTGCGCTGGTCTTTTAAAACCAGCGTGTGTGTGCTGGAGCAGCGTGAGCGGGGTCTTTGTTCTGTCTTCCGGCATGGGGCTGCTGCGGAATCGCGCGGTATTTGAAAGGTTCAACAAACAATGTTCCAGAATTCGTCTTCCTTGTGTGGAGAGGCGAATAGTTGAATAAACTTAGTAAAAAAAAAGAAAACAAAACAACGAAAACGAAAGCTTCCGAAGGAGCCATGAGAATGGCTGTCCTCTCAGCCCCTGTGCTGAGGGGGACGGTGATAGGCGCACGGCCCAAGGCCGCGCAGAGGGACGTGCGGGAGCGACCAGGATTGAAGCAGGAGAGCAGCGTGTAAGAGAACGAAGAGAGGGCGGACCTTGTTCGGTCAGCTTTTATGGCTTGAGATGGTTCACGCCTCTGTTCGCGTGAACAACCAATGAACGTCCGCGATCTGAAGTGGGAAAAAGTTCCTTTGTCTCTGTGGAAACACCCACCCTAATAACTTAGGCTTGTCAGATCTCAGCACTGATATTCTAGCAAGTTCGTAATTCAAGATTAATAAATTTTTACACACCTTTTATACAGGTGGATAGTTGGGTCACACATGACAATTCCAAAAACACCAAACAGTACATATATAACTGATAGAAACACGAAGTTACATTCAAATGCAGAATTACACACATTTAACGATTTGATTAACACATGATAAAACTGCAGATAGTCCCAATTTATATGGGAAACATATGATGCACCGAAAAACAATACTATATACATTGAGATGACATTGAAAAAGTAATAGTTTAGGATTCATTGAGAAAAGATGCCAGTGACTTGGCTTCTTCCTGTCCTGTTTCCCAGTGGGATCAAAGAGTTTTACGACCTGGTCAGGAGTGGGGTTACAGAAACATGACTCTATTTGAGAAAGTTAAAATGAAGAGAAACATTTCCAATTTATAAGCTAATAAAATTATAATCCTCGCATAACAAGGATTAACCATTGTACGCACAAACATATTCAAAATACATATTATTAAGGACTTACATAAAGAGCATAAAGAAAAGTTTGTTTGTGTGTGTGTGCTTATGTGTGTGTGTGTGTGTGTTTGTGTGTGAAATGGGTTTCGTTTCTCCTTTGAGGATCGCACGAGTATCCCTGGACAGTCTCAATAGGTGTAATAACTGTCACTCAAGGCAGGATGTGGCCGACATCAGGGCGCCCAAAAATGTGAATTATCTTGTCAAACGAAGGTCTTTGTTTACTCACGTTCTGGTCTTTGAGTGCAGAATGTGTTAGAGTCAGGATTCATTAATATGGAACAGATGGCTGAAATACCATCAGCTCATTAGTGTTACAGCACACATTAGTTTTGACTGTCTGATCAGCCACACATTCTGTTCCTGTCAATCCCGCAGCATCAACCAGTTATACTGCATGAGCGAGCCAACTCACACAAAGTGTAATTTCTGAATGCAAATATCTCATAAAATAAAAATAAAGTCATTTTGTGTGTGTGTGTGTGTGTGCTAGTTATTATACATAACTAGTGACATTCATAACATGCATGCTGTTTATAAAAAAAGATAGAAAAAGTTTAATTTATTTTTATTTAATATGGGTTCTATTATGTTGTTCAGATTCAGATTGTATTTGTTTTGAATGTTGTTTCTATACATTAAAAAGTTGTAATTTAAATGCAAATGTTTAATAGTATTCTTTTTTCATTAAAAAAATCAATGCATTTTTAAAGATATTGTGAGACATTGTGAGTATGAGTTCATTTAATAATTTTATTAGAATTGTTTTCACACCTCTCATAGTCAAAGTCATAGTTAAAACATTTCTTTTTTTAAAGAGCCATTTGTGAGCTAAAAGAGCCAGGTCTTTTCAGCGAGCTGAGTCAAACGAGCCAGTGTGATGAGAAATCGAGTCCCCCCACGAAATCGAGTCCGCTTAGGACCAAGGCGGTAGCTGTTTTAAATGCCTGATCAAAAGTTGTTATCTCGAAAACTTGTTGTATGGCTAATCAGAGCTGCGGTAGCTTGTTGTTTCAAGCTAAAATAATTTAGTAAAAGTAACAGAATGTAATCGATCAGAATGTTTTTTAAATGTCATAAAACTAGCAACATCTCATAAATAATGCATTGCAATTCGTTTTAATATTCGGTTACGCCTCAGCACAGCTTTTGAATATATTTTCAATTTCTAAAATAATAATAATAATAATTCAGTTGTGATGACTAAATATGGCTGGCTGCGAACTACCACATCCATCTCCGACTCAATATGATGCTGAATAAGGTGAGTATGACCAGGTAGGGGCGAAAGCACGTCTGCAACCCATGCCTGTAATTTAGCTAAATCAGTGAGCTGGGAAGGTGACAGGTGATCTCCAACTGGGGCCAGTGTACCGTCACCGTTGCCAACACCACTGATTCTGCCTCATTCCATTTTTTCAGGAGATTGGTAAATCTGGTAAATCTGATGTGCTCCGCTCCCATCCGTCCATATTACCTCATAATCGAGATCCCTGACTTGCCGTGTGACCTCAAACTTGACATTGGGAGTAATACAAGCACTTTCTCTTCCAGCGCAAATTTGCGTAACTTGGTTCCCCTGTTATACAGCCAGCTTTGTCTGTCCTGGGCTTGTAACAAATTCTCCATCGATAGCCGCCCCAAAGTGTGGAGTTTTGTTCTCAAGTCCAGTATATACAGAATTTCATTTTTACTTTGAGATGGTTCATCCTCCCAAGTTTCTTTTAGGATGTCCAATACCCCATGGGGCTGACATCCGTAAAAAAGCTTGAAGTGGGAAAACCCTGTGGAGGCTTGCAGGACCTCTCGCACAGTGAACAACAGGGATTCTAACCATTTATCCTAATTCTTGGCATCTTCTTGGACAAATTTATGAATCATGGATTTAAGCAAGCGATTAAAACGTTCGACCGGGCCGTCAGTCTGTGGGTGACAGACGCTAGTCCAAATTAATTTAATGCCCAATAATTCTTAAAATTTGGATGATGTATGTGACATAATCACCATGCCCTGATCCATGAGGATTTATTTCGGAATCCTCACTCGGGAGATGCGAAACGAAATGAAACAGCACGTCCACAACACTCTTAGCAGAGATGTTGCAGAGGGCCACTGCTTCTGGATATCATGTTGCATAATCCACTATGACTAATGCAAAACGATGTCCTCCTGCTGATCGCTCTAATGGCCCGATGAGGTCCATACCAATTCTCTCGAAGGGGATATGCATTAAAGGGAGAGGGCGCAAAGGCGCTTTTGGGGCGGCTGGTGGGTTAACCAACTGACATTCAGGACAAGACACGCACCACCTGCACACATTCTCGTGAATGACCAGCCAAAAAAAAAAGGGTCATGAGGTGATTTAGTGTCGTTGCCTGTCCTAAGTGCCCCACCATTGGATTAAAGCATTTCCCTGCGGCTCTTTGGAACTGACAACTGGGTTGTATCTTCTTATGTTTGAGCATCTTGGGTCACTCAATACAACCAATCTTTTAAAACAGCAAAATACAGATAGGCGCGCAGGCAGGATGGAGAGGCTGACTGTTAATGGTATGGACCTGTTCAAAATCATATTTTAACATCTCATCCTGGGACTGCTCCAGGGGAAAGTCATCACACTCCGAGTAGATGAGTCTCTCGATTTCACTCTGTTCCCCTGAACCAGTCAGTCTCTCCCACCTGCACTCGCATGCCCCCCTTCTGGTGTATTTCCCCCCAAGAGGTATCCATGCACAAACAACCTAATAATTTAGTAAACGCTGGCCAATTGGTCGTGCCAGTGGTTGTCTTGTAGGCTAGCATCAGCACCTTGAATTTGATGCGAGCGGCTACTGGTAGCCAGTTTAACCTGATAAGGAGAGGAGTAACGTGAGCTTTTTTTTGGCTCATTGAAGACAACCCTCACTGCTGCATTCTGGATCAATTGCAGAGGCTTGACAGTAAATGCAGGAAGGCCCGCCAGGAGAGTGTTACAATATTCCAGAGACCTTTTATGCCCTCAGTTGCTCATTTGCTTACGTCATAGGCCTGCCAATGTTAAGTTCATTGTCATTTTTTCATTCATGCTTCAGACACTGGTTACACTGACAGTGTTTCCCTAGCACCCTCCAGAGGACGCAGCGTCTCTTTCCATATTCTCAGGGAACCATGGTTACATGTGTAAACTGAAACGGTTTCCACTGTTATAAAAAAAAATAAATGCAAGTGATCACGCTGATGCCTCCATGTGCTGCAAAGCGCTCACTCTCCACACAAACCATTGGATATTGCCTAACAGCACTCATCTATCTAGGTTAAATGTTTAAATGAATACTGTGAAATGCATGAAGTGTTTTATGTCTGTTTTATTTAGGCAATTTGTGTTGGTTTAAGAAGGCTAAATTGATCAAACATAATGCTATGCTCACTGTCTGCTGCTGCAGCTTGGTCGTTTCTTTAAAAAAAAAAAAAAAAAAACCTTGGATATTACAAACATAAAATGTGAGGAAGAGAGAGAAAAAAAGTCACAGTATCCAGTCGGTCTTGGGCCGACAATTTGCATAAGTTGCTGGACAAGGACTGGGTCCATGCAGGGCTCTATTCGTTTCCTTGTTTCAATTAAAAGTTCCCTCCAGCTGGCGGGCCCCAAAATGCCCAGGCCCATATGCACCTGCATACCCTACATGCCCTGATGCTACGCCAACGCTTGAGCATAGGATGTAGTCAGGCGTCCTCTCACCAGCTTGGGAGCTGAGTTTCTATTTGCCTTCATTTAGGAGGAGTTAAGTCACAACCAGGGCCCCATCAACCATTGGGCTAGGTGGGACTGAAGCCCGTGGTTGGGTGTGGATTGATGGACATCAGTAGTGCCTATCACCAAAGCACCACCGTGCCCCTAAATTTTTAGTGCTATTATTTAGTGGAGTTTTTCCGTAAATTCCATGCATTACCTTCAGAAATTATAATGTCACATTTTAATTTTGTTTGTCTATCAAATGCATTTGTTATATATTTGACTTTTGAACAAACTGTGCTATCAGGTAATCATTGTGCTTAATGTCTGCATTCACCTCTCTTTACTTCATTCTGGTGGAATCTAGAAATGGTCATGCAAAGAACAATCTTTGATAAGTAAAAATGTCAACTTTTCAATAAATAAATAAATGCATTTAATAGTAACATTAGTCAATAAAAATTATAGTGAGAGAAAAAAATGAGGAGAGAGGGGAAAACACAAGTTAATCTCTAAAATCTACAGCTAGTTTATTTTACAAAAGCTGATGATGGAGTGCAAAATGGTTGTGATGGAGTGATGATGGTTGCTGATGAATATTAACTTGATAGATGTATATTGCTCTTTATGTTTGAACATACTTTACAGGCCTAGCATATTCGCCTATAGGTTGAGAAATTCATTTTGCGTGTCATGATGTAAGCTTTTCATTTAAATGCATTTTAAGCATTGTGGTTTAAAAACTAATTTAACTGTTTAGGGGCATTAAGCAGTGGGGCAGAATTTATTTTGGCAAATGTGCAAGTTAAGACGGTTTCTGATGCGTGTGGAGTGCACTTGCTCGTACAGTGCCTGACTAAACTAAGAGTTCTTTTTCACGCCTTGTGATTAAAGGTTTGAATATACATAGTTATGTGTCAAAATGCCTGTCTCCTCGTCAACACAGTAATTTCTGTCTTTAATGGTTAAAGATAAACCATGTGCACTACTTAGCTATTATGAGATCCTGGCATTAGGCCTATATGATGAGATTTTAAAGTGTTATAGCTCATCCAAAAATAAAAATAGGCTACTGTCATCATTTATTCAGTTTCAAGATGTTCTGAACCTATATGAATTTCTTTGTTCTCTTCAACATAAAAGAAGATATTTTGAAGAATATTTGTAACCACCAGACAGTTTCTGGTCCCTGTCGACTCGACATTTTATTCTTTTTTTTTTCTTTCATTTTTATCTTCATACTATGGACGTCATGGGGGCACAGAAATTATTTGGTTACAGTATTGTTCCAAATATATACATTTGAATTCAACGGCAGAAGTAAACTCATACAGGTTAAAAACGACAAAATAACTTTAATTTTTGGGTGAATTTTTCTTCCAAAGCAGCCTATAGCTGCTGTTGCCATTTGTGTCAATAATGTAAATTAAACATTAGAAAAAAAAAATCACTCACTGTCCTTGACCAAATTGCTTTTGTAAAATAATATATATTGAATTTATACCGCGAAAACTGTAAAATGCCTATATTTATATAGTACAGATGGTATTTGTTATGTCATGGAAATTAAACAGCTATGTAGTACTTTACCTTTCCCTATGGTCCTTACAACTGGTACCGTGCTGGTTATATGTATTGAAAATATTTAATAAAAGGTTTATACAAGTCTAACAGTCTATAAAACAAATAAATTCACTTAATTCACTTTTAAAATCTAATTTAAATCTATCAATACTGTAGATCAGTTGGTGCAGCAAAGCTATTATTTCATTCTAACATAATATTATTTAGCATGAAATTAAACAAATATTATCAGAGACCACCACTTTATAAATATTCTGAAGAAGAATAAAAAGACATAACATGATAAAAAACTACATGAAAAGTCAAGATTTTGATATTCAGTTAAAATAAACAGCTTCCCATACAAGTACTACTTATTTTTATTGTAAAATATTAGCAAATATATGTATTATAAACAAACAAAATATAATAATAATTGATTAAGGATTCACTTTTTTTCTACACCAAATATTTACTAATTTCTGTCTTATTTCTTTGGTTTGTAAACCATATACTAAAGGATTTAGTCCTGGTGGTACAATATTGAACATACTAGCTAGTTTCCTGCTTTCAGAGTATTCAGGAAAACGATGAAGAAAAATAAAACTAGCACTAGAAACAAGCATGATTAAATAAACAGCTATGTGAGTGCTACACGTTTTTATGGCTTTACTGTTCAGTGATTTGTTTTTGCTGGTTATGCATACAGAAGCAATCTTGCCATATGTTATAAATACAGACCCAAGTGAAAAGGTAAAAACAATCACAGTATAAAATATTCCGAAGATATTATTAACAACCACATTTTCACAGGACAGTTTAAACAGTGAGGCATTGTCGCAGAAAGGGTTTTCAATTTTGGATCTGCAGCGAGAGAGGCGTATAGTGAGACCTAACAAAATTGAAACCATGAATAATGACAGCCCCCAGGCTGATGCTGATAGTTTAACCACCATTTTATTGGTCATTATAGCTGTGTATCGCAGAGGATTACATATAGCCACATATCTGTCAAAGGCCATGATCATCAGCACATAATGGCATGCTACTGCACAAACATGTACAAAATAAGCTTGAACAACACACTCTGCATATGTCATATATCGCTCTGAAGTTTCTCTGATAATGTCATGCATTATGCGTGGTAAAATGACAGTGGTCCCCATCATATCATTCAGTGGTAAGTTACAGAACAGAAAGTGCATAGGATGATGTAGGTTCTTCTCTGTTGAGATCAGAATTATGAGTCCAATGTTGGAAACCATAATAAAGACATAAGACAGCAGAAGCAGGATGAAAACAGGATAGGAAGATTGAGGTATAACTGTAAGTCCCTCCATGAGAAGAATGCTGTTTATGAAAGTCAGGTTGTCCATTGGCTAACCTGCAAAACTGTTTATATAAAGTAACATACAGACAACGTCATTAATAACGTCATTTGGTACTACTGCATTCCACTATGAGGAAAATACATATAGCATGTTTCAGATATTTATGAGTACTTGATATAAATAGAATATAAATAGTTGAATGACATTTCACCTTCAGTTAAATTATTATGTCTGTATAATCTATATACATGGTTCATAAATGCAAATCTTGTCATCTGAATATTTCCATAGTGCAACACACCATAATCATGAATTGTTTTATCACTACATATCAAAAATAAAAAAGTGCAACAAAAATACAGGCCTTTTGCTTGTCTAATAAACCGACACTTACTCAACACGCTGTTTTTACCAAGACAGATGACAATCAGGTTGCTAGATGTTCAGTGAAGAATTGTTTACTTGCCCTTAGCTTTTATTTTGTGGTTCAGTGCTGTTTCTGTGACGTTGCCATCATCCTAGAGGGCAAACCATCTCCGGTCGTAAATTATTTCCCTGAGAGTACATGTGGAAAGTAACTAATTACAAATACGTTCGTTACAGTACTTGAGTATATAATATATAAATATATATAATTGTATTTTTTATTTTTTGTATATAATTGTATCAATTGTGGAACTTTAACTTGTGTAGAATAAAACTGAAGTACTCCAATTCTCTTTTTTTTCTTTGAAAAATAAATGTTAAGACAAAGGAAGTGCCGATGGAGAAACAGTGTGAGCTGGCTTTGTAACTGTCACCTACTGTCACAGTTATGTTCATACCAGGCATTAACGGGACACATGCTCACACTGTATTGAATAAAAACAAGAAGTAGTAGAGTAAGCGCTAGGTTTTGTTTGAAGCTGCTTCATGGTTGCCTGTGATCTACATCTTAATCCTGTTTGAGAAACCTTTATGTTTCCTGCTCAAATGTAAGTTTAATGCTTATTGATTCCTTCCACTGCTTTGGTGAACTTAAATGGACCTTGCTTAGTTTAATTAGTTTATTTTATGTTTTCTTTTGTAGAGGATTATTTTAGTGGTGGGCAGCATAGATAAAATATATGTAGACGCCTCATAGATTGACACTGCCTATTGGAGCTAATGTATCAGTGCGGCTGCCTTCTTGGATTGGTCCCCAATGTTCCCCCCCCTGCATTTATTTCTACTGAGGAAGGTGTATCCCCAACTACAATGATCATAACTTCCTGAATTTTTACCGGATTTTCACACGGTTTGTTTACTTACAAACGGCAGAGATTTGTCACACATTGAAAAATACTGCTTTTTTTCTAAAAGACTAGAATTCTAAAATGTGTATTATGCTCTTTAACAAAACATATGTTAAGCTATGGCATATTGATAAATGTATAAATGAATTAATTTTATATTTTAATAAAGAAACAAGTTTGAATGTTCATTTGAATTTCTCTCTCTCTCTCTCTCTCTCTCTCTCTCTCTCTCTCTCTTTCTCGCTCACACACACACACACAAGACCCTACTGTAACCAGTGTTTGGGAGTAACTAGTTACATGTAATTACGTAATTTAATTACAAAATAAATGTAACTGTAATCAGTTACAGTTACTAAGAAAAAATTAGTAATTAAATTACAGTTACTTATGAAAATTTTAATGATTACAAATGGGATTACATTTAATATTTACACACATCCACATATAGCTTATTTCTTTCCCAAATTGCACTAAAACACATGGCCCATAATCTCCGCGATGCGAAAAACACAGTCTGGTTTGTAGAATCCAGTCATAAAAATGTAATTCAGCCTAAAAGGATGGAATATGCAACATTTTGGATGAATAAATCAAAAGTAGGTCAGTACACTTGAATCAAAACATGATATGGGAGTGTCTGTGAATATTAAGCCGCAAAATCACAATCTATGAATCCTGCACATTCTGCGTATCTGTGGAAACCAGGCACTGACTTGTCATCGGGAGAACCGGGACAATTCCCAGTGGCCTGGCAGACGATTTTGTCCTCAATTTTAATATTGTTATTGTATAATTGCACACCAAATGTCCTAAAGGGATTATTTCTGAATCCGCCATTCGATAATTAAATCTCTAATAAATCATAAATCGGTTAGTCGTGACTGGCAATGGTTGGGCTTCCGCACTCTCCGGGCCTCTGCTGAACGGTTTGGATCAGACTTAGAGTAATCAATGTGAGAGAGAGAGAGAATAGAATGGACTGTGGAAGCACACAGCTGAAGCAAAGAAGTGACACTTCTGTTCAGGGTTTCATGTGCAGGTCAGTTTCATCTGTAAATATGCTATTGTAGTTTTGTCTTTGTTTACTTAGTCAAGCAGCAGCATCACATTCACTCAAAATACTGTATAAACAACATCATTATTATCTATTGTAATGTTACAGTAGTAATTTAGCAGACAAATAATCATATTTTATCATAGGTTTAGGGGGAGCTAGTGCAGACAAAAACACAACCCTAGTAAAAATAAATGAATACATCGAGTGTCGTCTGTTAGTTCTGACCGATAGACGCTTTCTTTGGACCCTGGTAGAATAGAAGTGATGGCAAAGACTTCGTGGGGTTTTGTGAATGTTACAGTGTTGTCGCATTCATCTGAGATTAGTTTGGCTGGTATTTGAATGATGACAGGTACTGTTAGCTAAAGTCATGGAACTCCTGGTTGATGAGCCATCCCAGGTGACTGGCTTTGGGAATGTTGATGTCTTTGGCCGTAGAGTTGTTGATCAACACATACACATGAGAGTTGTGGCTTCTAAGGTCAGTCCTAGTCTTAGGCAGGTCCTGGAAGGTTGGAAGAAACATATCTTACTGTTGAGAGTGTGGCCAGGTCACATGTTGAGGCGGACGCTGACACTCTTGCTGTAGGCAGGTATTGTAGCTTCTTGCTCATTGATCATTGCACATGCATCTGGAATTGTTTGACCAGATCGAAGGTTCTTGAGATTGACTGCAGTGGTCAGTTGGTGTGACGGTGAGCCCATATGAGGTAGTTCACGATGTCAATGCAGACAATGAGACGAACCAAGGTAAAACTTTTTTAGCTATATCTTTCTCAATGAGGTTGCACAGGAGTTGAGTTACTGGGTTTTCAGATAGGATTTATTTTCCATTTGAAGTTAGGGTAGTTACGGTTCTCTGAGAGTGAGGTGAAGGAGTGCTGTTTTCTGTGGTTTGTTTGGTCAGGTGGTTGCTGTCTTCTCGTCCAGCTGCTAGTCAGGCTGAATCTGGGTTCTCTTTCTTTTACCACTTCCAGTCCACCTCCTTTCGTTGGAAGAACTCTTTCATCATCATCTCAAAGTTCCTTTGTTTAGGTCGGGTACCGGCATGAGAGTGCCGTTCTCTCTTGGATGAGGATGCATTCCACTCTTTGGTGTTGGGTTGGCATGATCTTGACGTTGGGCACCCTCTTTGGCCAGCCCCTGACTCAAGAACCGCAGTGGTTTTGATGCTCTTTTCTGAAGTCATCTTCTGTTTGCAGTAGGCCTTGTGCACCAAGTTGAAAAGTTGATCTGTCCAGGTGAAAGTTGACATCTTGCAGATATCCTTTGATCTCCGGTCTGCCTGGCACATTTGGGTTAAATTTGCCAATATTCCTGGTGAGCTTGTAGAGATCCTTGAGGTCCAAGCCATGCGATGATCTGTGGTTGGCTGGAGCAGTTTCTTTCAGCTTCGTTGTGACAAGGTTTTTCAGATGGAGCTGGCGAGTGTTTCAGCACTGCCCCTTCCCCCTTTTGATCATGTGTCAGTCCAGGAACAGGGGACAGGGGTGCTTGGCAGGGATGAGACTGGTGTCTGTCGTGTCCTTTTGTGGCTTCTTGGGTAGGCCTGTCTGAGTTCCTCTCTGTAGCTGTCTGATGCCTCTTTGATGTAGTCCAGCTGATCTCATTTCTTGACTCATTCAGGTGAGTTTCAATGGCTTTAATTCTGCTCTTCTTGTCTCTGCAGTCAGCCTTGGCCTTTTCCAGGAGCTGCTTCGCATACTATAGCTTGTTGGAGAGATCAGCGTAGTCTGCCTTGACTTTTTTCATTTCTTGTGTAGTAGCTACTACTGTCTCCTTTAGCCGGATGATCTCCTCCTCTGCGACTTGTTCCATTTCATTGGGTCCTTCCTGTCATTCCTGAACTTCCAGTTCTAGCTACTAGACACGTTGATGGGTGGCGTGCCTGTCACTCAGCTTGAGGTGGTGATGAATTGGCGCTTTTCCACTGCATGGTACGGTGCGGTTCGGTTCGGTACGGCACGGCACGCTTTGGCGCTTTTCCACTGCATGGTATGGTACGGCTCGGTTTGGTACGACTCAGTTATGGCGCATTTCTATGGCATGGTACGGTACGGTATGGCTGCAGATCACTGATTGGTCAGACAGAATCGTCACTACCAGCGTCATTGTATTTGTGACACAAGACACTAAAACCCGCTAGATTTATATAGCCAGACAACAACCAACGCGGTAGCACCTGTTTTTAGAGTATTTACTTGATAAAAGAGTTTAAAAAATTTCAAAAAAGAAATGGCTGAATCGTGGTCAGTGGACGAGGTGCAGACGTTCCTCTTGTTTGGTTGCCGAGGAGCGGATCCAGCAAGAGCTGGATGGGGTGACACGGAATGAAAAAGTGTTCCAAGAAGTAGCACAGCTCTTAGCCGCACACGGCTACCACTGGACCTACAAACAGTGTAGGGACAAATAAAAAAAATAAAAAGTGACTACTTAGCCATAAAGGATCACAACGGCCGGAGTGGTGCAAACAGAAGAACATGGAAGTGGTTTGACCAAATGGATGCTATCTACGGAAGTCGACCTGCGAGCAATGGGAGAGAGGGTGCCCTGGACTCGGCCACCTCGTTGTTGGACAACACAATTGAGGATGGTATGTAAAGTTGTGTACAATATATTAAGTTTGAAAGCTCCACTTTATTGACCATCTATACTGTAAAGCTTTATTATTATTTTTTTTTACATGTAACGTTATGCCTATTCAATTATTATTTAAATGTTCTGGATTTGTTATTGTTGCTAGTTTGATTTGTGTTTCTGTAAGTTGTGCATTAACAAACATTGTACAAACTTTTTGTTTCAGATGCACTGTCTATGACTGAATCGTTAGCACTTTCTCCGTGCAGTGATGCCTTAGCGTCCCAACTGGTGATAGCAGCGTCGCCACCAGCACGACCGTCGACACCAGCAACCTCCAGCAGCACCAGCAGGACACCAGAGCGTGTGGTACCAGGTATGAATACAGTGGTGGATTAAATTGACGAGTAGACAGACATGAATGTTTATTCATAACAGTACTGAAAAAAAGTAAATATTGTTAGCTGATGCTAACTGTCTAGCTAACAAGCTTGCTGGTGCTAAGTTGAGGTAATTTTTATAAATAATGTCCAAATATTTTTATTCAACCACATATATGTATAAAATTGTGATGTTGTATTTTTTTTCTGGCTGCGTTATCGTTAAAAATGTCTATAAAGGCTTTAAGCATGTCGTTTTTGTTGACTTAATGGTGTAGTTTTGTTCTTGCCTTCCATTAATGAAGTAGGATTCTCGGTTGTTGTTCATTTATGCTTCACTTGTGCATTTTGTGGCCGTCTTGCCGCCATTTTCTCCACCTGAGTGGAAACTGAATTTCCACACAATTTATAGTATTAACCGCATTTGAATGGCAAAATACTTAGTTTGTAATACATTTGAAGTAACTTGCTCCTAAAAACGGCAGGTGGGGTGGATTTCAAACAGTTTTGAGACGACTATTCTTTATTCTTGGGCGTCGCGACGTCATTACTTTAGCGTGGCCGCCATGTTGATGGCCCCCTACTGCTACTGCGAATTAATGTGCTCATGCTTATAATGGGGAGGGACTTCGGTATCAGTTGTTATATAAATGTAAAAAAATATTACTATACCAGCAATATCCTGCAAGCATTTTGTGCACTTTTGAGCAGATTAAAGCGTTTCTGATTGGCCATTGTTTTCATGTGCTCTGTGATTGGGTACAATGATCACCGATTAATGTTATTCACTGAGCACTTACACAGACACACGGGAGCATATGAAAGCCACATCTATCAGCAGATCTGTCAGCGGACCCCAAATATATCTGCTCATAGACAGATGCTCTGAGATGCGGCTTTCAAATTGTCCTGTGTATATCGGTGTAAGTGCTCAGTGAGGAGGGTGAAGCAATGATTGTAGTTAATCAGACATATCTGTTAAATGCATGAACTCAAGTGCTGGAAATGCTGGTATCGCCACATTTTGGGCATTGGAAATGCGCTATATAAATAAAAAATAATAGTTATTAAAATTATTACTATTATTTAAAAGAATATCAGTACCCAAGTAGGTACTATTTCCAACACTATAAAAAAGAGAGAATCTAAAATGAACTTCATGTTCTGAGATCACTCTGCAGATGAACTGATTTATGGATGTCATCTACAAATGATTTTGTTTGTGTTTGTTCTTAGGCTGCAAAGGCAGCAGATATTGGTGGTTCTTCACTGGATGATGCTACGAGGAGGATGAGATTCCTGATTTCAAATGAATTGGCGATCCAGTACAATCTCTTTGGCCGTCTAAGCAAAAGAGGAGATTTCGAGATCTGTGCCTCTTTGCCGTCATATGTGGTAAATGTGTTTTTAATGTTATTTAATGTAATTGAATGACATAATTTTTATTTTTGGGTGAACTATCCCTTTAATATATCAATCTAGAAGTAAATGCAAAAGTAAAAAGCATTCAATAATGTGTTTCTTTTATTTCATTTAAACAAATCTATGAAAGATTGTATTGCTGTACTGAACGAATAATAATAATAAAAAATCACAAAGCTGAAAAAGCATTTTCAGGAACAATTTTTGGATTCGAAATCAAGATAATGGATAAATGTACTGGCTGTAGTAAACAGCCACGGATCAATTGCAGACTCCTGTGTGAAAGCACAAGGAGATTATGTGCTGCTTCTGCACAATTACATACTGCACATAGTCTGCATACTGCAAACAGAGTATGCGTGAACCTGGTGTAACATTGCCTCACATATAGCTTATGAAATCAGGCTTGTGCTGTCTGTAAGCTATTGTGCAACCATTTCATGAATGTTAAAACAAAAATGCAGTGCATGATTAAACATTTAGGTGAGATAAATGTATATATTTTAAAATGTAAAAAAAAATAAAATGCCCCCTCATCCCTCTCACAAGAGTCACCTAAGAGTAATTAATTTCAGGCCCTCTATACATGTCTAAAAATCTTGATTGGATCATCCAAGTTATATCTCACTAAAGCTTGTAATGTGTGTAAAGCATCCGTTTTTTACTATTTGGTTTAGTTATTCTCTTATCTACAGCAGTAAATATTAACATATGGGTAACACTATTTTACAGTGTTTGTTACATTTTACATATTTTTGAAATAAACTGCACATTAATTTAGTTCATTTAGTTAATTCATCATATACTTAGCCTCCTGTCAGTACAAACCTACAAAAAATTAATTTCAGTGGAGGGACAGAAGATGAATCAATTGTTTAGAAGACGAACAAGTTTTATGGGTTTGGGACAACATGAGAGTGAGTAAATTACAATTTTCATTTTGGGGAGAACTAACATTTTAATGCTGTAGTAAGTAAAATGTTGTTAATTAACATTACTAAGTAGTTATATGTACACCTACACTGTGACAGGGACACTATAAAATAAAATGTCAACCAAGTTTGAAGCTGGACATTTCATGATTAAATGTGTAAACTTTTGTTTTTTATAGGTGGACTGAAGAAGAGCGCAGTGACCAGAAAGACTCTCAAAAAAGGGACTCTCAAAATGGTTCACGGGGGCTAGAGACGGGCGTAAAGAGAGCAATCAGGTCACAGCACTATATTTTAAATGTTACATACGTTTGGTTATGTAAAACCAGCTGTTGGGATGGTATCACCCTGTATTAAAATAAATGGTAATGTTGGTGTTTAACACTTTACAAAAACTTTTATTGAAAATGTCTGAACTATAATAAAGTACTTGATATACTGAACTTTTAAATTGCTGCTTTCATGTAATTATTTTATTTATTTTTTGTAGATGAATGACCAGTGGAATAGTCAAGCAGATGTATGATTATGAATGTTGCCCAGTTGGCCCCCACTTAGGTTCTATATGACGTTTATATGGGCTAATTCATACAGGGCCCACATGGAACCCATGGACAAACCCATCTAGGTCCCATGTTTAAAGTCATGTGAGGCTCACATTGGCCCCACAGTTGTTGTGTTGGCTGGGTCATATGTGGGACAAATATGGGTCTTATATGTGTTTTCCATTTGGGCCCCACATTAGCCCCAGTCAGGCCCCACCTTTATTTTGTTGGATGGGTCATAAGTGGGACCAATATGGGTCTTATATGTGTTGCCCATTTGGGCCCCACATTAGCCCCAGTCAGGCCCCATATGGGATTCATATGGGTTAATTCAGATAGGGCCCACATGGAACCCATGGACAAACCCATGTAGGCCCCATATTTACAGCCCATATGGGGCCCACATGGGCCCCATGATAGGATGTTGGCTGGGACAAGTCAGCAGCACAACTTTCGAGCAAAATGAGAAAGAAGCGTTTTTTTTCAAAATTGGTGATTTTCGTTTTTTTGCAGAATCTATTAGTTGACATTACAAAGAAGCCTCTCCGTGTTTGAGATAGCAGTATTGGTATATTTAAAAGCGTACATTTTGAGGTTGAAATCAGGTTGTTTGTCGGAGATTCTAGCACGCAGTAGGGGCATTTCATTGTCTGTCTGTATTTCCATACTGGATAAGCCGGCTTTTGTTTCTTTTGTTATTGCCCCCGCCCTCCGAGGGAAGCGTGGCTACTTAGTATGCAGCGCTCTGGCCGGCTGAAGATGGACGCCGCAAAGATGAACGCAGATGAGCTAAACCGTGGCCGTTACACCAAAAATGTTTAGAAGTACTTCTTCGACAAGCCGGATGCTTATAAACAAGCACTCACTGATTCTGAAGACGATCTGAGCAACGATGAAAGTGGCATAATAAGACTGTAATATCCCTAATCTACAGCTGAGCGAAGATGATGACGAGGAAGAATGTATTGGACTGGCGTCAGACGAGTTGGACCGTAAGATATCAGAGGCTATATCGTTTCTTATGGGGTGAGTTTCCATAAACATCAAAGTTTGTCGTTTTGTGTTCATCCTAAGAACACGTACACGTTATCTCATGTTTAGTCCATGTTTAGACCTTCCCATATCTACCTATTGTTATTAGCTAGCTCATCGGTTATCACAGAATCCTGTTAAAAAAGTCTTAATGCTACACAATTTAATCAATTCACCAAGTTTTATGTAGAAAACCAGCAAATAACAAATAAAATTAGCATCAATATGTACTTTTTGTTTACATAAACATTAAAATAATAACATTAAAAATGATGGCCACATTTAAAAGATTAAAGATTTTTTATAAAAAGATAAAACTCACATATTTCAGCCTCTAAATCATTTTTATAAAAGTCAAAAAAGATAAATTACTGACATTTACAATGCACATTCTCCTTTATTATTAATAGTATGCGGTCCGATTTTTCCCGTTGTGTCAGTCGTTGCTATGCAGGGGTATGGCTTATCTAAATGAGATGTAAATAAGCCCCATTGTCACTCACAGCAGTGAGAACTGCAAATCTTCAGAGGCTATTTCCCGTTTTTGAGCTTTTTGAGTGCCTACCTTCAAATGGCCACAACTTCTCCAAATATTATCAGATTGTTGAACATTGATCAGAACATTGTTGAAAAGCTTGGAGACTACACTTTCAGAATCTGTGAATAACTCGAAATGCCCCAGAACCGACTTGTGTCCCTACTTTCCGTGATTGGTCACATATAGAGCTGAGTATCATCAGCATAACCCTCTGGGGTTCTACGGTCATTTTTGACCCGAAATATATTTTTGTTTAATTTTTTTTTTAAATGTTAAAAATCATAGCTTCATCGGAATGGTCCGAAACTTGGTGACTTTTTTGGTACTTGGTATATGAACACCCAAAAAAATTGGGGACAGGATTTGTAAAGTCTAAGTGGTCGTAAAAAAAAATAGTCACACTCAGGGTCTTCGGGTCAAAAATGACCCCCATAGGAAATGAATGGGAAATTTGCAAAAATATGAAAATACTGAGTTTTTTTGTGTGTACAATCTGCAAATCAGCCACGACGCAGAAAAAAGCACACAACAGTGAAGGGGTGAATCTCTAAAACATCAAGAGTGCAAAACAGACAAAAAAATTCACACACACACACACACACACACATACACACACACACACAAATGAAAGTGTATCAATGCAAAAGCTAATTTTGGGAAATGTGTGAAATTAAAAGAAATTATTCATCAATGTAAGAAATAAAGTGCACAGCAATGAAAGCATGAGGCTGTAAGCCATCAAGGTTGCAAAATAGACACACTCACACACACACACACACACACACACATAGGGAAATATGAGACTGGTGAAACTGTAACAGAGAAATGTGAGAATATGTGAAATAAAATCAATGAATCAAATAAAGGGGAGACATTGGATCCAAAATGCAAAAGCATCACACACCATGTCTCTCTCTTGAACACACACACACACACACACACACAAGCACGCGCGCACGCACGCACACGCACGCACACAAACACAAACAGAGCACGGTCAAAGGATGGAATTCTTCCCTAGTAACCTCCAGGCCTATTCGAGCGACCCAGGCCAAGCGTGACACTTTTTTATTTTTCTATTTTCCATTTACATGTACTGTTTGAAAATTATTAAACGTTTGCTGTTATTTTTGTTTTTTGTTCATATTTGCTGTTGGCAATTTTGAAGAGTTACTGTTAATTGAATTGCAAAAAATAATTTTAATGGAAATGTTTATAATAAAAGGTTAATAAAAATATGTTATGATTGAAATAATGTAATTTTTTTTTATTAAGTTAGAATTAAAACAATGGGTAACGTCTCGGTTACGTATGGTAACCCTCGTTCCCTGAAGGAGGGAACGGAGACGCCACGTCGGATGACCGACGAATATGGGATATCGCTTCGATAGACCAATCTACTTCGAGTGTAAACTAAACGAGCCAATGCACATTGGCATGCAATTATTGCATCCAGCTGCCGCTGATCACGGGGTAAGTATAAGAGGGCAGCAGGTGCAATGCATACCAGTTTTTCGCTGAGGAGCCGAGCCGGGAACCCTGCAGCTCAGCGGCGGTACAGCAACCATGGCGACGGGACATGGCGTCTCCGTTCCCTCCTTCAGGGAACGAGGGTTACCATACGTAACCGAGACGTTCCCTTTCAGTCGGTCACTCTCGACGCCATGTTGGATGACCGACGAATATGGGATCCCTATCAAAGCGCCATGGGTGCTGCCCCTTCCAGTGCCCTGTGCGAGCCACCTGCGCCCCTATTAGGTGTAGGCCGGGGCTCAGAACAAGTAGCTCCACTAACCATTGTCAAAGCACTACCTCACTGGGTGAGATTGGATAACACTTGGAAAACGTACCTGGTCCGCTTGGAGCCGGGACGCTGCGGAGCCCCATCCTTTCCGAAGGAGGTCTCGGAGGCAAATACACATATAGCATCCGTTTAGGAGTATACGGAGAAATTTGAGGTGATTAAAACCCTCGAGCCAGCGCCCAGGAGGATGCAACACTTCTAGTTGAGTGAGCTCGCAACCTGAACGGACAGGGCACATCCTGAGCCTGATAAGCCAGGGTTATGGCATCCACAATCCAGTGGGACATCCTCTGCTTAGAGACGACATTCCCCTTCTGCCGGCCTCCGTAACAGACAAAGAGCTGGTCTGAGGTCCTGAAGCTTTGCGTCCGGTCCACGTAGCACCTTAATGCTCGAACAGGACAAAGTAAAGCCAGGGCTAGGTCTGCCTCCTCCAGGGGCAGCGCTTGCAGGTTCACCACTTGGTCTTTGAAGGGTGTAGTGGGAACCTTGGGCACGTAGCCAGGCCGGGGCCTCAGGATTACCTGGGAGTCAGCCGGCCCGAACTCTAGGCACGAATCGTCAACCGAAAATGCATGCAGGTCCCCTACCCTCTTAATTGAGGCCAGTGCAACCAGGAGCACAGTTTTCAATGAAAGAAACTTTAGCTCAAAGGCTCGAATGGGGCCTGCTGTAGTGATTTAAGCACTAGAGACAGGTCCCAAGAGGGTATACAGGGGGGCCGGGATGGATTTAACCTCCTGGCCCCTCTAAGGAACCTGATGATGAGGTCATGCTTAGCCAAAGACTTCCCATTCACAGGGTCATGGTACGCAGCAATAGCGGCAACCTGGACTTTGAGGGTGGAGGGAGACAGCCTTCGCTCCAACCCTTGCTGCAGAAAGGATAGCATGACCGCAATCGGGCATCTTCAGGGGTCTTCTCGGCGAGAAGAACACCACTCAACAAACAGGTTCCACTTCAAGGCATAGGCGTGTCTCATAGACGGTGCTCTTGCCGAAGTGATGGTGTTAACTACCTCTTGGGGTAGGTCACCTAGAACCTCCGCATCCCGTCCAGGGACCAAACATGGAGTTTCCAAAGGTCTGGACGCGGGTGCCAAATGGTGCCCCATCTCTGAGTCAGTAAATCCCTCCTCGGAGGAACTGGCCAAGGAGGGGCTGTCGAGAGGAGCACTAGTTTGGGGAACCAGGTCCGAGTAGGCCAATATGGCACTACTAGCAAGACTTGCTCCTCGTCCTCCCGGACTTTGCACAATGTCTGTGCGAGAAGGCTCACTGGGGGAAACGCATACTTGCGTAGGCCCCGCAGCCAGCTGTGTGCCAGTGCGTCCGTGCCGAGAGTTCCCTCGGTCAGGGAGTAGAAAACCTGGCAGTGAGAGGTCTCTGGAGCAGCAAACAGGTCTACCTGAGCGGCTCTGAACCGCCTCCAAATCAGCTGGACCGTCAGGGGATGGAGTCGCCATTCTCCCGGGAGCATTGCTCAAGACAGCTCGTTGGCTGTACGACTGAGCAGGCCTGGAATGTGAACGGCACGAAGTGACCTCAGAACCTTCTGACTCCAAAGGAGGAGGTGGCGGGCGAGTTGCGAGATGCGATGAGAGCGCAGACCACCTTGGCGGTTGATGTACGCAACAGTCGCAGTGTTGTCCAATCGGACCAGCACAGGCTTGCCTCGTAAGAGACCTTTGAGACGGTTCAAGGCAAGGTGCGTTGCTAACAACTCTAGGCAATTGATGTGCCACTGCAGCTGCGGGCCCGTCCAAACCCCTGAGACTGCATGCCCGTTGTATGTGGCCCCCCAGCCGGTGGTGGAGGCATCCGTGTAAACCACAGCATGCCTGGAGATCTGCTCTAGGGGCACCCCTGCCCGGAGAAACGCAAGATCTGACCACGGGGTGAGGGTTTTGCGACAGGCCGGTGTAACTTGGACCCGGTGACTGCCACGCTTCCACGCCCACCTCAGGACTCGGCCATAAAGCCAGTGCTGGAGCAGTCTCATATGTAATAGGCCGAGCGGTGTAAGTGCCGCCGCGGCCGCCATATGCCCCAGGAGCCTCTGAAAGAGTTTCAGTGGGACCGCTGTCCTGCCTTTGATCGTATTCAAGCAGGCTAGCACCGACCGCGCACGTTCCTCTGTGAGGCGTGCTGTCTGTTCGACCGAATCCAACTCCATACCCAGAAAAGAGATCCTCTGCAATGGTGAGAGTTTGCTCTTTTCCCAGCTGACTTGAAGGCCCAACAGGCTCAGTCATGCTGTGCTCGCACAACTGATCTCGAGACTGTGCTAGTATCAGCCAATTGTCTAAGTAGTTGAGAATGCGAACACTCTGCTCTCTGAGAGGAACGAGAGCTGCCTCCGTGACTTCCGTGAAGACACAGGGAGACTGGGACAGCCGGAAGGGCAGGACCTTGTACTGATATGCTAGTCCTTCGAACGCAAACCGCAGAAAAGGTCTGTGGTGCGGAAGTATGGACACATGAAAGTACACGTCCTTCAGGTCGATCGCTGCAAACCAATCTTGGGGACGGACGCACCTGAAAATGCGTTTCTGTGTCAACATTTTGAACTGTAGCCGATGGAGGGCCCGATTCAAAACTCGCAGATCCAAGATCGGTCGTAACCCACCGCTTTTCTTGGGTACAATGAGGTACGGGCTGTAGAGCCCCATCCTCATATCGGCTGGAGGGACCGGCTCTATCGCGGCCTTCGCCAGTAGGACTGCGATCTCCTTCCGCAAGACAGGGGCATCGGACGCTTTCACTGTAGTGTAGCTTGGGGGGAAGCCGGGCGATCTGAATTGCATAGCCGAGGCTGATGGTTCGCAGAAGCCAGCGAGACGGGCTGAGTAGCGCTGACCAGGCGCCTAAGAACCGTACAAGCGGGACCAGCGGAACCACAGCCGTACCCGCAGTGGGGGAGCGCGGTGGAACACAGGGACCCAACTCGGGCGGCTTGTGAGCAGGCTCGGGACGCAGTGGGGGATTCCACTCGAGCCCTACCCTCTCGGCGGCCCGGGAAAGCATAGCTGCCACTTCGGGATCCGAATCAGGCTTTGTCACCATCCCAGAGGACTGTGGCGCAGCCGAACCGTGATCCGACAGCTCTCCCTCCGATGCTGAGATCGACATCTGGTCGGGGGGAGTCCCACTGGATACCGCTGGTACGCTCCTTGAAGAGGGCCCAGCGCGTTCCGTGGGTTGCTCCACTGGATCGGAGGTGCTAGATGAGTGGTGGTCCCCAGAGGGTTGGTTCCCTGCGGGGTTTGCCAACACTGTGACCCTCAAACCACTCGCGCTACTGCCGGAAGTGGTTCTCGTCTGTCGGCCGCCAGAACGAGTCCCAGATCGCGGCCGCGGCAACGGGACTCCGCCCCCCTGAAGGTAGCGGAGCCTGGTTTGCAGCTCTGAGATGGTCATATTCCCGCAGTGAGAACATGACTCATCCACGAAAGCCACCTCAGCGTGCTCGACGCCCAGACACGTGAGGCAGCGATCGTGACCATCACCCGTTGCCAGGTAACGACCGCACCCAAAAACGCACGGGTGAAACGGCATCCTTATAAAGACGATCCGTCGTCTTTATAAAGACGCACCCGTGAAGCTCTTTTAGAGAAATTTGCTCTTTTAGGAAATGCTCTTTTAGTGCTGAGGCGCACAGGGGAATTGGCCGCTTGCAACACGACAGGGGTAGTACAAGCTGAAGTGTGCAATCCACTCGACACAGGAACGACCGCCGCTGAAGCGCCGTCTCACCAACACACGAAGCTTCCGAGAGCGTGCTGAACTCGTAGTTCACAGCAGACACAGTTGAGCAGAGCGATACTAACGCTCGGCTCCGAAGCGAAAAGCTGGTGTGCATTGCACCTGCTGCCCTCTTATACTTACGCAGTGATCAGCGGCAGCTGGATGCAATAATTGCATGCCAATGTGCATTGGCTCGTTTAGTTTACACTCGAAGTAGATTGGTCTATCGAAGCGATATCCCATATTCGTCGGTCATCCGACGTGGCGTTGAGAGTGACCGACTGAAAGGGAACAAAATGCTTTCAAAAAAATGTGTTCTCTTTCTAGTGCAATGTTCAGGTTTGACTGTATTATAAAGTAAAACTGGCACTTAAAATTACCATTTAAACCAACCAAAAAAAAAAAAAAAAACTTGACAAAAATAGTCTTTGAGAATCTGTGATTATATATTCAAATCCACAACCTGAAATAAATAGGCAAATATGTGCAAAAATTGATCATAATTATTGCATAAAAATTCATTATTATCATAAAATTCTCTCAAAACACCAAAAAAAGAAAGAAAAAATATTATTGAACAAAAATACATTTGATTGATTTTACTGAAAAAAAGTATACCTGAATCCCGCCCTCCGGGTCATTTTTGACCCGAAGGTCCTGAGTGTGACTCCTAAACGAAGAACCCCAGAGGGATAACAGTGAAAGCTAACACTGTGCTTCCTGATGATATCTCCCAAGGATAACATGTAAACGTGAAAACTAACGGCCCTAGTACTTGTGGTGTCTTTTGCCGGTTCTCCGAAGAATCAAACTCAGTCAGGGATTTTCCTCTCAGAAGAAAATACTTTATTTTAAGCAAAACAAAGCCGAGAGGTCCTTGGAAGCAGATCTCTCGAATGTTATTTGGTTTCTCCTTATATACACTATATGGGGCGGTTCCACATAGTCAAACGTTTCTTTTAGACTACACTTTTCATACATCCCTAGAGAGGAGAGGCCCTCTGCTTGATTTATGAGAAACACAGGCCCTCAATGTATGTCTGACCATGTGTTTCTCATCAGTTTGGTACATCCCAGGGCGTAGGCAACTTTCTATTAGATTTTAGGCCTATAAGATTTTAATAGAATAATAACTAGCAGCAAAAATGGCTAGATTCACATTGATTATATACTTGATTAATTAAAACCTTACTAATAAAAATCTTCCACATACTGAGCCTTGAGGTACTCCATACTGCACTTATAATCAATATGATGCCTCATTATTCACTGCAATGAATTGATGGAAGTTACATAAGTACGGACCATGCTTATGTCATGCTTAGTGTCAAACGCAGCACTAAGATCCATTAGCACTAAAAGAGAGATACAACCACGATCAGGTGATAACTGTAATGAGGAGTCAGAGACATTCAGATCCATGTGCAATGTTTATTAAAAATTGTAGTGTTAACAGGCAGGGTTCGAACAACAGCATCAGGGATATCAGAGACAGTCAAGGTAATACACGGGAAGGCAGAAAGGAAATAATGCTCAGAATTTCAAGACGGGCCACCTGGTGGTGATTAGTCCAAGTGCGGGGCTGCTGGGTAATGTAGTTTATGAGAGTGTCAGTATTCCAGTGAAGGTGCCCTCCGGTGGCCGTCGGAGAGAGCCACAGAGGCCTAAGTCGTAACAGAGCTCCAACAATCCCCACACCCCGCCGGGAGCGGCTCCCAAAGCAAGCATGATCTCTGCGCTGAGGTCTTTCAGGGGGTTGGGGAGCAGGTCGGTCAAGGTGATCTAGTTGGTATTCCATGGTAAGGTTGGGGTCTAAGATGTCTTTTGAATTGACCCACGATCGTTCCTCCAGTCCGTATCCCTCCCAGTCAATAAGGTATTGTAGGACCCTGCCTCTGCGTCGTGAGTCGAGTATAGCTCGCACCTGATAGGTTTCCTCACCATCGATGGTTATGGGAGGGGTACTCTCCTCAGTGGCCTCCTCCTGGTCCCTCTCTCCTCCAGGACTACCGGCGGGCTTAAGCAGGGAGATATGAAATGTGGGTGAGATACGGTAACTGACAGGTAATGCTAAATGGTATGATACTGGGGTTATCTCTCGGATGACTTTGAAGGGACCCACACACCTTGGATTGAGTTTCTTGCAGGACTGCCGGAACCGAAGATCTCTGATGGACAGCCAGACCCACTGACCTGGAGTGAAGCAGGTACCAGCTCTGCGGTGACAATCTGCCTGTTCCTTGGCTCTTCGGACCGCATGTTGAAGGTGCACATGGGCTAAGTTCCAGGTCTCCTCGCTCCTTCTCAGCCATTCATCAACTGCGGGAAGTTCAGAGGGCTCCCCGATCAGGGAAACAAAGGTGGCTGGAAGTGAACTGTGGACCTCGGTCTGACACAATAGCCTCAGGCAGACTGTAGATTCGAAGTACATTCTGGAGTAGGGCTTCAGCTGATTCAAAGGCAGTAGGCAGTTTGGGGAGAGGAACCAGATGACAAGCCTTTGATTAAGGTAAGTATGGTGGTGAAACTGTTTGAGCTGGGTAAGTTGGTTACAAAGTCGATTGCAATGTGGGACCAAGGTTGTCTGGGTATTGGCAGAGGTTTGAGAAGACCAGCTGGTTGTTGATGTGTGGACTTTGTAATGTTCCAAGTTTGAAAGTTTGAATGAACTGGGTAACGTCGGCCTGGAGCAATGGCCATCAGAAGCAGTTTGTGACGAGTTCTCTGGAGGCGTTGAAGCCCAGATGGCCCAGATGGTATCACTCTTGGCAAGTGCTCTGTAGGGACATAGGTACAGTCGGGTGGACATTTGGCCGATACCGGGTCGTTAACCTGAGCTTCGGAGATCTCCGTCATGATGTCCCATTGGATGGGTGCTAGGATCACTGTGGAGGGAAGGATAGGTTAAAACAGAGTTAGATTTAGGCAGGTGATTAAACTGTTGGGATAGAGCGTCTGCCTTGCCATTCTTTGCTCCTGGTCTGTAGGTTACCTTGAAATTGAAGCGGGAGAAGAATAAATACCATCTTTCCTGTCTGGGATTGAGACGTTTGGTGGAACAGATGTACTTCAGGTTGCGATGGTCGGTGAGTAAAAGGAACGGCAGTTTTGCTCCCTCCAGCCAATGACACCACTCCTCGAAGGGAATTAATGGCTAGTAGTTCCCCATCTGCCACATCATAGTTCCTCTCAACTGGATTTAGTTTGCGGAAGAAGGCACAGGGTAGAGAGTCGTCCACCTCCACCGTGAACTCTAGTTTCGGGTTTCTTATAAAGGGTTGATAGAAGTTTGCAAACCCTTTGGAGTTCTTTGATTGTGGATGGTCTAGGCCAATTTAACACTGCCTCTACCTTCGTCTCATCCATGGCTACCTCCTCTGCACCGATGATGTAACCCAGAAAGGAAATCTGTGTTTGATGAAACTCACATTTCTGTAATTTGGCATAGAGTTGGTGCCAGATGAGTCTCTGGAGGACTGTTCTGACCTGTTGGACATGGATTTCCAGTGACTTAGAGTATATTAGGATGTCGTCGATGTAGACAATGGCACATTGGTTAAGCATATCCCTGAAGACATCGTTAGTGAGAGCCTGGAACACAGAAGGACTGTTGGCAAGCCCAAACGTCATAAACCGGTACTCACAGTGCCCAGATATTGTAGAGAAGGCCGTTTTCCACTCGTCCCTCTCACGAATGCGAATCAAGTTGTAGGCACTGTGTAGATCAAGTTTGGTTAAGTACCTGGCTTTGCTAAGCTGTTCCAGGGCTGAAGGGACCAGAGGCAGTGAATAACGGAAATTTACACTGATTTCGTTGAGTGCTCGATAGTCAATGCAAGGCTGAAGACCTCCATCCTTCCGCTGAAACTGTTGACTTGAATGGCACGATGAAGCCCTTTGCCAGTTTCTACTCTATATATTTCTTCATGGCTGCTGACTCAGGTTGAGAGAGAGGGAAGATTCTGCCTTTGGGAGGAGTGGAGCCTGGGATGAGGTCGATGGCACAGTCAACGGGTCAATGGGATGGTAGCTTGGAAGCTTTGGTATTGCTGAAGGCCTCCGCCAAGTCCTGATATTTGGGCTGCAGGCCTGATGGGTAATTAGGTTTGAGCTCCTCCTCATGGGGATGAGTAGATTGTTGACGTGTGGAGAGACAATGCTCTTGACAGGATTGGGACCACCGAACGATTTCTTGGGTTGACTGTGATATGCGTGGGTTATGTTTCTCAAACCAGGGTAGACCTAGGATGATGGGATTCCAAGGTGATTCAATGGTGAAAAGTGAAATAGGTTTGGTATGGAGAGCTCCAGTTTGTAGATGGATGTCTGGTGTGATATACTTGATCTTTCCTGAACCCAGCGGATGACCATCTAGCGCTGTCTCTGCCATCCAGGATACGTATGAAAGGAGAGGGATGTGGAGTTTCAGGGAAAGAGATGTCAATGCAATTTCCCACATCCCCAGAGTCTACCAAATATTCTCCCCTCAATGTTAATGACCACTGGTACCCCAAAAGAGTGAAGATTGGCACTCACCGCAGTGAAACTCAGACGAGAGGGCTGAGTGGGACAGGAAACTCTTAGATGACCAGCCTGCCCGCAGAACAGACACAGCTGTTGTTGCAAGCGTTTCTCACGCTCCACAGTGAATATTTGTGTGATGCCGATCTGCATGGGCTCTGGCTCAGGGAAGTTTTGAGCGGCTGGTTTGGCGGGTGATTACAGACGAGTGCATCGTGAGCATATCAGATTATCTGTAGATCATGGTTGAGTACTTTGCAGTAGAAGAGTGGGGGTTCGTCATCCCAGCCTGTTTGAGCAGCGAGGGTTCAAAAGGCCAAGGTATATTCGGCAGTGGTTTGAAGTTTGAAGGTTTTGGGGACATATCCTAATGACAATGATGAATTAATAATAGTCAGAAGAGGATCTATGACTTCTGGAAGCATCTCTTTTAGGAGCTTAGATGGAATACTGTCTAACATATATGTTGTTGGTTTAGATGATTTAACAATTTTATACAATTCTTTCTCTCCTATAGTAGAGAATAAGTGGAACTGTTCCTCAGGAGATCTATAGTGCACTGTCTGATGTGCATGGACTATAGCTGACAGCTGCATGGTTACAAATTTATCTCTAATAGTATTGATCTAGGAAGTAAAGTAGTTTATAAAGTAATGACTGCTATGACGCTGGGAAATGTCAACACCTGTTGATGCTTTATTTTTGTTAATTTAAGTATTGTATTGAATAAATACCAGGGGTTATGTTTGTTTTCTTCTAAAATAGATGAAAATAATCAAATCTAGCAGTTTTACTGCTTTTCTGTAGGATAGTGTACTTTCACGCCAAGCAATATGACATACCTCTAGTTTTGTTTCCCCCAGCTGCACTCAGACCCTGTATCAGACTGTTTTCCTTAATCTTCCTTAAGCATAAAGGAGCAACTGTATCTAAAATGCTAGAAAAGAGAGTCCATAGTTTCTGTTGAAGCACCATTACTTTAAACGAGTTATACCTGAAGCCCACCTTCTGAGAAATACTGAAAATATTTTTATAAATTGTAGGAACACCTCCCCCTTTAGCTTTTGGACATGGCTTATATTTATAATATAGTATAATATAATCTTTGGGTTTAGACTCATTTAAAATAATGTATTCATCAGGTTTATCTAGGATTCTGTCAAACATCTAGGTTATAATCAGTGATCATATAATTGATAAAAAGTGCTTTTGCAGAAAGAGACCTGATATTTAATGAGCCAAGCTTTATCATTTGTTTATTATATATATATTATATAGTTCGGGGAACAGACACAGTCTCTGATTTCTAGGTGAAAGAGTATGTGCTGAAAATTAATTGTGGATTTAGCCAGTCTGTCTGCTTCCCGACCTGGACCCCTGTTAGTCAAGTGCAAACTCTAAGACTATGTGCAATATTTCTAGAGAAAAGAGGGTCAGGTGTACCCCCAAAACTCTTCCAATTATCTATGAAGTCAATGTTATTCTGCGGGAATCACTAAGCAGATTGTCATCTCTAAATGGCTGAATGTCAATGTATCTCATCACTACGGTAAGCAGGGAGGGGACCAGAGCATAATACAGTGTCTGACATTGTACGTGCAAATTCACACACCTGTTTAATGAGAACCTGTTTAATGTTTTGATTAGAATGTAAGAGCTGTGTTTTGACCCATGTCTATGCACTCACGATTTAAGATTTTAAATTGAATGGTCAGATTAGTCAAATTAGATTGATAATATCCAGACATCCAGACAAGTAGCAACCATCCCTTCTCTAACGGCAGAGTCACTTTAGAAAAGCATGCAATGTAAATGCACCCCCGGCAACAACACCTCTCATCAAGGAACAACATTTCTTTTCCATAATAACTACTTCTCTTATCCCGGCTGCATCCAACTATACACTGATGCAACACTCTGAATAGGCTTCAGCAGTTAATATGGCGGCCACTGGGTTGATTCCAAACAGCCTCAGAAGTTCAGTTCCCTCAATTCACAGTCAAGAGCAGTCTCCACAACATTATGAAATATATGCAATAGTCATAGCAGCCATCCTTCGGGGGTTGAATGGTCTGAATCTATTAATCCGATCAGACTATGCAGCAGAAGTCAAAACTATAAACAAGACATGATCATGTTTGACAGTTATGCAATTCATGCATTGGCTCACTTGATCTCTGCTCAAAAACAATTCCTTCTCTGAGCAATTCATATACCCGGATTCCTCAATCTCATAGCCAACTCTTCATCTAATTTCCCATTCCAGAAATTTAGACTTGGCTCCAGAATAAACATTCATCCCACTCCGGTCTCACCACAGATCAGAAACCCAACATGCTTATCAAGAAGCCATTCTTAATTGCCTTGCTCCAAGCATGATTTCCAGAATACGTCTCTGGCTGGAGCTGTCTCAAAGCTTACCATTACTTCTATCAGCTTCCTTTTCCATCAACCGACCCACTGTCCATTCACGACTTAATATCTTATGCTCATTCCTTCCTAAGATCCACATGTGCATTTCCAAATCTACTTGTCAGGGATCAACTTCTCCTATGAACAACCACTGGCTATGATTGCCCAGCTTTATCTAATTCTCAAACATTCATACTAATAAAGTTTTACAAAAACAAGAACCTGCATTAACTATTGAACGCTTGAACTATTTAGCCTCGGCATCCTCAGGCCATCTACGTACATCCCAAGCTCATGCTTAACTCAGCTCTTCCCAACTTTGGGGGTCCTAATTGTATGTCCTCAATATATGATAGAGACGGTACCCCACCTTGAGTCTCTCTGAGCCATCAATTCTAGATGCCCTGATTAACCTGACCATCATCCTATTCCCTCTACCCCTTAATCCTCTTTCTCCAGGCCAGCACATGATGATCTTCAACATTGAAATATGGTTGAAATAAGGTCAGTTGTTGTTTTAACATTGAAACAAAATTGATACAACATTTAAAGTTGAACGGTTGAAAAACAGCCGGCACATGACCAACCTTCAACACTGAAATATGGTTGAAATAAAAAATGTTTGAAAATGTTAAATGCTAAATGGTGGAAAAACAGCCGGTACTTGACCAACATTCAAGATTGAAATAATGACAGTTGTTGTTGCAACTTTGAAAGAACTTTGAAAATGTTTAATGCTAAATGGAGGAAAAAGGTTAACAAAAACACTTGTAAATCAACATAATAAAAAAAATAAAAATAAAATCTGTATGTTGAATCAACTTAATGTCTTCAACAGCTAAATGTCTGCCTTTTAAATTATTTATATTAAATTATTTAAGATTATTATTATTATTTTAATAGCATTTTACAATTTTTAAATCATTATACCTATTCTAAAATCTAAAGGAATATGTTAAATATTATCATTAACAACAATAAAACTAAATTCATTTCACTGCTTTATCACGCTGAAACAATTGGTTGTTTTACTTTATTGCTTTGATCATGATTGGTTAATCTGGCTGTCATCCAGGAAACTGGAAAATGAAACGGTTCTTGCCTTTCTAAATTTTAAAATATGACCAATATTATCATCTTTCCGTTAGTGAGGCGGCTGACTGTAAGCTGCTGCTTGTTGTAACTGCTCGGTCTGTCCCGAATTATTTAATATTTGACTGTTAATTTTAATTTATGTATATATATATATATATATATTTTTTTTTATGAGTGAATTTGAGTCGTGACATGTAAATGGAGAACAACAACTGTATTGTGGACACAAGAAGGGTCAGATATGTTCTCAGTCCCTCAGTTCCCAACTCAGTCCCCTGCTAACCCCTCCCTTTAGAGAAGCTATGGTGGCCAACACAGGTAAAGATGTCTTCCTTAAAGACTGCAGAGAGCAATGAGATTTCTTTACAAAGGTAAATCAAGGAATTATATTTACTTAACTATTCAATAAATCAATGTTATTGTGAATGTTAATGTACTTATTCATCACTGTGTTAGTGTTTTATTCGCAAGAACAACAAAGTGACGAAATGCGCTCTGTAGAGCAGTTTATCTGTTTAGGGCTACTATACAAACATGGTGGTGACTTCCATAGAAATAGCTCAATCTAAGGTAATAACAGCATAACTGTTCATTAAGAAAAGTTTTTATACACATCTGAAAAAATAATTATGTATATTACATTGTATTTCTGTAAATAGATTGTTGTAAATATAACACAATGCAATTTTAAAGCAGTGGTTCTCAAAGTGTCAGTGGCCCTCTGGTGGTACACAGAGGAATCACAAAATTAAATATAAATTAATGTTAATACATTTTAATTTAATCTTTGAGTAAGTTTTTTTTTTTTTTTTTTTTTACATTGAAGTACATTACAGTTAGGTAACTTTTGTGATAACACATTTTAATTTAATCTTTAAGTTTTTATTTTACCTGTATGTAAGCACAGTGCAGTGTTGATGTTCAAACAGTGTATTTACAGTGTTCAAGTTGCTGACAACAATAAATATTCTTATTAGGAATAAACCTGCCTCAATTTTTAACTGTGTAGACCTGTACCTGAATAGATAAGGCCTACTACGCTGCTGAAATTGACTGTTGGTCATTATGGTGGTATTTAGAGATCCAAATATTTTCTCAAGTGGTACTTGGTATAAAAAGTTTGAGTACCATTGGGTTAAAGAAATTGTTTAAAATGAAATTCTGCCTTCTAAGAACTTTTCAGTAAATAAGTTCTTCATTCCCCTTGTAGAGTCATCAAGGTTCCAGCTTATTATTGGCACAATGGTAAGAAATTGTTGATCTGCTACATTGCACTTCTAGTAGAGATTCATTGACCTTTTGTGATAGGTTGTGATTTTACTTAGTTGAATAAAAATCTACTTAATTTGATTTTACTTGTATTACCAAATACAATGTAGTATAGCTAGGGTTCTGATTAAAACAGTTTAACTGGCTCTAAAAACACTGCTTGTGAATAATTTGTTAATATTGTAAACTTTCATATGAATAGATTAAATAAGTGTTTAATGAATAGTGTTGTGCACTTTGTTTCCATCCCCACTTGTTATTGAACTGTGAAGTAAAAATATTTCAACGTGGTAGTTTATTGAAGTTGATTGTAATGCCATTGCAGCCAGTCATTTGATTTTTAACCTTCATAATGTACAGATCTAAATGCAAACTAGGCTCTAATTGAACGTACCATTGTGTATTTACCCATGGTGAAAGATACGACGGTGAAACAATGTTGTGTGTTCAACATTGATTCACTTTGCAAAATCAACACCTCATTCAACGTTAATCCAATGTTTACAGAACAACCGTAATTCACCCATGATGAAGGTAAGAAGGTAAAACAAGGTTGCGATTGCAACGTTGTAACAACGTTGCGATTTCAACTGTGAATCAACATCACAATATCAACAAAGGTCATTCAACGTTGATTCAACGATGGTATTTGGTGTTGTTTCCACATTGAAATGCCAGCTGTGCTACGCTTCCCCAACACTCTGTTCAACTCCAGTGGTGGGTAGTAACGAGTTACCTTTACTTTGTTAAATTTTCTTAAGTACATTTTTTAGTATATAAAAATACTTTTAGAGTATATTTAAAGATGGATAATTTTACTCTTACTTAAGTAAATTTTTTTGGGAAAAATCTGTACTTTTACTTCGTTACTGTGGGTGACGCTCCTCTTGTTACTTTATCTTAATGCAATTCAAGTTATAAATGCTTCAGTTTATTCCAAATTCGCTATCTACTCTTCTCTTGGCAATGCCCATTCGTGAATGATTCATTATTTTGAGTAAATTCTGTTCAAATGCTTGATCAAACCAGTTGGCAAACCAGTGAATTGGTTCGCAAATCAGTTTGAATGATTCTTTCAGTTCCCTGCCGCACACGTTGAGTGTCTGAAGTGGTTCTCACTCAAGAGTTGTAACAAAGTTTAAGAACACCAAGAGCATTGAAGACATGGCTTTGGATCTGCAGTGAATTGAAATCAAATCTTTGTTTGCTAGCGATGAAGATCTTTATTAGATGAACACAGTCTAGGTTCAACAGGTATAACTTTCTAAATTCGATTACAGTACACGATTATGTCATTGTTGTACTTGTAAGTTATAACAGAGGGGAGTCAAATTTAATGCAGCTTCCAAAAGACAAAAAATAGCAGATTAATATTTTCTATATTTGATTCATTCACACTGGCGCGAGAATGTTCAGCAAGTCATTACATCAGCTGCTAAATTCAGATCTGGGTTCGCTTGCTGGAGCCAGACACGTTTTTACAACACTGTGCATTATGACCAAACACAAGATTCTGTTCAGCTTAGGAATGCAATAACCAAAAGACTAAAGTATAGCCTGCTATTCTATTTCAAACATACCCATAATTCTTTGCGTTCTGATGACGTTGCCGCCCAGTTGGTCACATGTGTTAGCGATCTCTATATCATGTAATACTGAAACAATTATAACCCTAACCTTTATCTCCATACTGAAATCCCAGATGGAAAGTTAAAATATTAGTGTCTGAGACACTGAGCACTGAGCATAATTTTAATATTTTTTTTTATATGTTTATCTTAAATAGTCATGTTAACCTGTTAGCCAGCACCCCCCATTATGGGACTCACAGATGAAAGTGCTCTACCTAACTTATAATTGTAACAGTTTCCTACTTCAGTGTGTTACAAACATAATTTTGGTGTCTTTGGAAAGAAGACACTTTAGGCTTTACTTTTTATCAACCAGATTTGATAATGCTCAAAAATATTAATATAGTATAAAATAGTTATAGACACTGAAGTGCCTTGAAATGTTTTTTTTGCCACACTTAAATATAATATATATATATATATATATATATATATATATATATATATATATATATATATATATATATATATATATATATATATATATTGATATAAAAATACATGAAATGAGTCCTGGAGCAATCTAGAAAAGTAATGGGTTGAAAGCCACATGCCTCATTAGTTTCTATTTCAAATCTGAATAAAATATCATGAAAAATGAGACTCCTGCAAATATTTTTTTCATCACAAATGGCTGATGATATAGTATTCTCAAGTGAAATGAGTAGAGGCTTGGACCCGGAAATAGCATTTTTATTCTAATTCTAATTTACTACCATTTACAACTTTTTTTTTTAAAGGCAATCCTTATTTCAAGCTTAATAAAAGTCTTCTAAAAATACATATTTGATGATTTATCATTTGACGATGAGCAATTTTATTTACATACATATAAACATTGCAAAATTACCATTACAAAAATCTCAATCTTTAACATTTGCTTATTCTGTGTATTTGTGTATTTTAAATAGGGTAATTTTGTTGCAAAAGCTTACAGCACAAGGAAGCTTGATTCATCTTTGATTTCAAACAGAATTTAATTTATAAAGAAACACAAGTACACAATCGGTAATCAAATTATAAAACAAATGACCTTGATTTAGTTGAGTTATTTGAAATATGACGCCACTGAATTTGAGCCATACACTGTATGTTATGTATTTAGGTAAATGGAACATCAGATCGCTTTGACCTGTAATGTTTGTACAATGTAGTGATGCAGTGAGACATCACATGCACCCACTCACCCCATCAAACTCATAGAGATAGAGTGAGATCAGGTGTCTGATAGTTTTTCTTTTAAATTATTTTCTGTCATCCACAGAGCTTTGGAAATTCATGAAAATATGCATGTTTCTTCAGAATGACTTGTTCTCTGTATGTAAAAAGTTTTGAAGTGTTTGGAAGCTGCACTTTAAAGATATAAGAAAATTACTGCTATCTTTTTTACAAGCTAGTGTTAGCTCTCATGCAGCTGCAATAAAGGTGCAGTTATGCTTTATGATGTATTTTGTCAAAATAATTGACGTAAGGGCACAACATTTTTTTATTTTTTAGAAAGACTTTTGATACCTGACAGAATTGTGAAATGTTCGTGAAGTGAGAGCAATGGTATCATGAATGGGGCAGTTTGCCGGGTCAGACGTAAGGCAGCAGTTTGCAGGAGAGCTTACAGAGGGCCGTAAACTTTTTTTTTTATTAGCCTTCTTTAAAACACACATGACATGGTCTTACAAAATGTTTCATAACAAGCACAGTTTTACAGAGAATGTCCTCATATTTTAAATGAAGCATGAATAGACTGTAGCTTCATAATGTTGTGGCGGTAAATACTTAGAAACACAATTTATTATACGTTTAAAAACTATACTTTGAATATTTTATTTACATTTTTACGTTTGAGCTGATATATTTCCAATATCATAACGAACTGCAAACAGCTTTATAAATGTATGTTGAGTCAGAAAGACTCATTAGCAGCAACCTTTTTATTTTGGGTATGTCATGTTGTGTCTGGGGCTGGTGGGTGACAGGTTAGGGGTTAAATTGGCTAAATGTTGAAACGTATATCTGACAGAACAAGAGACATCAGTGTGTTGTTACTAAATTACATTTTAAGAACATTTTAAAACAGGATTGTGATTATTTTGTTAATAAAGGTATATATATACACATTTCAGGCATTCCTTTTAATTAATTTATTTCAGATTAACTTTATTTCTGTACCAAAGTTTTATAAACTTTTGTCTTATTTCTTTGGTTTGTAAACCATATACTAAAGGATTTAATCCTGGTGGTACTATATGAAACATTATACTAGCTAGTTTTCTGCTTTCAGAGTATTCAGGAAAACGATGGAGAAAAACCACGCTTGCACAGGAAACAAACATGACTATATAAACAGCTATGTGAGTGCCACACGTTTTTATGGCTTTTCTGTTGAGTGCTTTGTTTTTGCTGGTTATGCATACAGTAGCAATCTTGCCATATGTTATAAATACAGACCCAAGTGAGAAAGTAAAAATAATTACAGTATAAATAATTCCAAACACATTATTAATGACTACACTTTCACAGGACAGTTTAAACAGTGAAGCATTATCACAGAAAGGGTTTTCAATTTTAGATCTGCAGCGAGACAGTCTTATAGTGAGACCTAACATAATAGACACTATAAGTACTGACAGCCCCCAGGCTGATACTGATAGTTTTACTACCATTTTATTGGTCATTATGGCTGTGTATCGCAGTGGATTACATATAGCGACATATCTGTCAAAGGCCATGATCATCAGCACATAGTGGCTTGCGGCCCCAAATATGTGTACAAAATATGCTTGAACAACACACTCCACATATGTCATGTAGCGCTCTGAGACTTCCCTTAAAATATCCTGTAGTAAGCGTGGCAACATGACAGTGGTTCCTAGTATATCGTTCAGTGGCAAATTGCAGAACAGAAAATGCATAGGAAGATGCAGATTTTTATCTGTTGAGATCAGTATTATAAGTCCAATGTTACATCCCATTGTAAAAACATAAATCAACAGAAGCAAGATGAAAATGGGATAAGAGGACTGAGGTGCAACTTTCAGTCCTTCCATGAGGAGAATGGTGTTTGTGAATGTCAGGTTGTCCATTAGTTGCTCTACAAAAACCTATAAACAGCATCGAACAAACATGTCAATGTCGTTAATAGCATAAATTAATTGTAGAGTATATGATATAAAAAAAAAACTGTATAATATGATAAAAAATATATATATTTACAACATTGCTGTAAGCAGTAAAATGTAACTATAACATCACATTTCTATACATTTCCTGCGCTTGGTTTGCATCTGATGTTTTCCATTCTTTTCTTTAAAAGTGTAAGGTTTTTTTTTTTTTTTGTACAAGAAAAGAACCTGGAATCTGTTGTGGCTAAAGTAAAGTAATACCTTGAAGAAATATTGTTGTGTTTTGTCAAGATTGTTGATAGATCACTTCAAGTTGTCAAGTTAACTGATTAGCAGCCTATTCTTTATATTTCTTTTAAGGATAGATAAATTTAAAATTAGTTTTCTCTTAAGAAACTTTACATGCTTTTGCCTTTAAATATGTGGTTCAAAGAGGTTTCTGTGACGCTGTCAAAACCCAAGAGGGGAATTAAATAGACAAGAGGTTGCCATGAACACAGTCACTAAAACTGTAATGGTATTGTTTTGTTGTAAATCAAGTGTCTCTAGCGAGCTTCAAATGTTTGCTTTAAGAGCACTGACTTGGATCTGTTTTTAAATGATAGCCTCAGTTTGAATGATAATGTTCTTGTGGTTTATAGTTACACAACTTTTTGTGTCAATTCTATTATTCCTACTAAAACTTTGACAGTGTTTCCTAACAACAAGCCATGGGTAACCAAAGAACTCAAAAATATTCTTAATAAGAAAAAAGGGTATTCCTGTCAGGAACTAATGAGGAGGAAAACAATATTAATAAGGAAGTCAAAAGAGCAATTGGACATGCCAGACTAAATTATAGAAAAAATAAAGAAAAGGAAAGGTTGTGCAAGGTGATATTATGGCTGTCTGGCAATCAAAAACATGTCAGATATAAAAACATCTAAGAAGGAGTCTGTAAGGGTTCTCTGGGATAAAGTACTCAGATGCAGTAATGCGACTCAAATTAATTAATTGAGTAATATCAGAGGATCAGAGTCCCGGTAGGAATCAAGGTCTAGACAGGTGACCACACCACACAGAAATAATCAACTCGCACAGACAAGAGCAAACCATTTCTCTACTCGGGTTAGAGTAGCTCACATGAAAATGTTGAGCTCAAACTCCATAAGCCGCTGGCCAGAGATGGCAGAGATAGCAGGCATCAGAAAAAGTAGCGGGGCAAACAAAACTCCTTAGCTAATGATTTGAATTTGTTTTCACATGTTTTGATTTAATGATTCATGATTGAAGATGCAAATTGTGCACTTGAGGAGTTTAAATATACTTTAAAGTGGTCACTGAGGACAAAGTGGATTACCTTTGTTTTTAAAGGGAATGCGCCCCCGATCTTCCTAAATGCGTCTATGATCCAGCTTCACTTACAGAAGAAGTGAGTATAAGGTTTTCTTTTTTTTCTTTTTATTAAATGAATCTTTGTAAATCGCCTTTCCTAATAATGTGCTAGTTAGCAAGTTCAACATCAAATGCAGAGATGATATTACTATTGGAAAATGAGATGGTCTGTATTACTTAATATTAGGGAAAGCGTAATAGCTAACTTGGATTGTGTGTGCCTTAATAACCAATCACAGTACAGCCTTGGAGTCACAATAACACATTTCTAATATTCAAATATGTTAAAGGATTTTTAGGCTGCAATAATTAGGAAAACCGGAACTGTTAACACTTCCCATAACATTCAATGTACTTGCTACATCATTAGAAGAATGGCATCTACCATATTTTTCGGACTATAAGTCGCACCTAAGTATAAGTCGCATCAGTCCAAAACTACGTCATGACGAGGAAAAAAACATATATAAATCGCACTGGACTATAAGTCCTATTCCTTTAGAACCAAGAGAAAACATTACTGTCCACAGCCGCGAGACAGTAATGTTTTCTCTTTGTTAATTTCTCTCGATTCATGTCAAATTATTTTTGATAAATAAGTCGCATCTGACTATAAGCCGCAGGACCAGCCAAACTATGAAAAAAAGTGTGACTTATAGTCCGGAAAATACGGTATGCTAATTTTAGTCCGTTTCTCTCTTATTCCGAGGTCACTGTAGCCACCAGATCCAGTCTGTATCCAGATCAGATGGTCACTGCAGTCTCATTAGCATTTAAAGGAAAATGCACTGAAATGGGTCGCTGTGAACAGAGCTGTTGTTGACAAGGTAAAAAAGTGTTGTTTTACACTACAGTTGAAAAATATTAAACAAAAATATGTTGAAAATGGGCATCCAATGATCCATTTAAGTCCCTCTGCCCCTTTGAAGCTGCCCTGTAAAAAATGTACTGTAGAATTTACAGGATTTTACTGGCAAAAAAGTTGCCAATAAAATCCTGTAAAAATGATGTTAATTGCTGTAAAATGGATTACAGGACATTACTGCAAAGCAAATAACAGTTAATTGCTGTATGAGAAATACAGTAGTTTGTAGTATTTTTTACAGTAACATTGAATTTTACAAGTAGTTTATTTTACAGCAATATTTTTTAAATTCACTAAAGTACAGTATTTACCTGGCAAAAAAGTTGCCAATAAAGTCCTGTAAATATATTTTACAGCATTTTTTTGTAATTTCATTAAATTACAGTATTTAACTGGCAACAAAAGTTGCCAATAAAATCATGTAAATACCCCTAAATACAATATGATGTTGTAATAATTTAACAATGAAACTGCTTTAAAGAATAATTTTAACAGTAAACTATAAAATACTGATATAAATGCATTATCATGAGCTCTATCTTAATACATTTACAAATGAATGAAAACCAAGTCAATGATGATGCAAATAAGTATTTATTAAAACTGGCAGAAAGACATTGCAAGGCTTTTACTGGTTAAATTAAATTTTCAGTCTTTCAACAGTTAAATCTTATCATAAAAATAGCATAGCATCACAAATAACTGTTTAAAAAAAAGCCATATTCAGAGTAGAACATTAACTTTCTATAAAAATGAAGGTCAATCAACAGAATTTGTAAAAAAAAATTTAAACATTTAAAAATTTAAAAAATATATGTTTTAAAGAAAAGGGTTCAAATAAAATGCTGGAATCAACATTAAATAACAAATTCTGTTGTTTGAGCTTATGTTCTATTAAATTAAGAATATTCCTGCAAAAGACAATTTAATAAATACATACTGAAAGTCCATCAACTTTCTGAGATGAGCACACACATGAGGGTTGTCCCTCTTCTGATACTTTTCCACTTGTTTTGCCTCTATGTGTCCGTCTTGTATCCAGTGAGTGTTGTGATTCCAAGAAAACATCTGCACATAAAAACAAGCAAAAGCATCAGGATAAAGTTATGTATCAAATGAAACTAGCTCAATAAAATAAATGTCAAAATGCCACTTATACAATACAATCAGCATTTACCAGTACTTAAAAGGTTACTCCACCCCAAAATGAAAATCTTGACATTAATCACTTACCTCAATGTCGTTCCAAACCCGTAAAAGCTTCGTTCGTCTTCGGAACACAATTTAAGATATTCTGAATGCAACTGGGAAGATTGTGACTGTCCCATAGACTCTCCAGTAAATACCACTGTAAAGGCCCAGAAAAGTATGAAAGACATCATCAGAATAGTCCATCAGTGGTTCAACCGTAACGTTATGAAGCGACGACAATACTTTTTGTATGCAAAGAAAACAAAAATAAGGATTTATTCAACAATTCGCCTCCTCTCCGTCAGTGTAGCGCCATTTTGGAGAGTATCTGTTGGACACACACTTCATAGCCTGTTCTGTGTCAGCTGGGTCACATGGACACGCTTTCTATGTTTATTTACGCTTTGATTTGAACGAAGACAGCTATGATAATGACTTTGTTGAATAAAGTTGTTCTTTTTGTTTTCTTTGCATAAAAAAATTATTCTTGTAGCTTCGTAAAATTACAGTTGAACCACTGATGGCAGATGGACTATTCTGACAATCCTTTTCATACTTTTCTGGGCTTAGACATTGTTAATTGTTTGGCTGTCAGTGGGACAGACGCAAGCCTCCCGGTTCTCATCTGAAATATCTAAAATTGTGTTCCGAAGATGAACATAGCTTTTACGGGTTTGGAACGACATTAACAGTTAACAGTGATAAATGACTACATTTCATTTTGGAAAAAGTAACCTTTTTCGCGAATGAAATTGCTTAAGTAAAACTTGTTACCTTTGAAAAAATGTATGTGTGCAAAAGATGCCTGGTTCCGGGACGCACAATGTTGAGGTATGAATTCACAACCATCTGACCCTCAAATAGTCAAAAGCCACTGGGTGGACCTGAAATGTATAAATATAAGCAATAATGTAACCTACAATGCAGTATTTCAATATAAAATGTAATCTAAATTACAAGTTTATCAAATTATTTAAATAATTAATATATTACCTAATAAAATCAGCTTCAGAGTCTTGAAGCATTGAACATTTCTCCACATCAGCTGTTATTCTTTGCACCTAAAAGACATAAAGAAAATAATCTTGTGATTTCTTTAAAGCATTATGTACTGTAAATGAGACAAAAATTAACACCCCAAAAGGCATATATATTAGAATAAACAAACTATTATAAATTATATAATTTATAATTATAAATTGTAATATTACATTGTAGAGCTGTACCACCAATCAAATTAAATAATTAGCAGTGCAAAATTATATGAAATTTGAAAATACAATTAATAAAGGTTGGAAAAATGCAATGCTACTTATTAAACCTGAAACTAATCCGCCATTAGGTGGCAGTAAATGACTTAATGAGCGAATCAACTGAGTCATTCATAGAACCGATCTGTTCAAAAAGATGAATCATTTAGCTCAAGTTTGGAGAGTTTTGATTTGAAAATGAGCAAAATAGTCTTTGTTTGGAACTATATTCGTCGGTGAAATACAACAACAGTTAATATTGTGTCTAAAAAAGTAAGTAACTTAACTAATTGTTTATTGAACTATGTATTTGCAATCGTGATACTCAGCAAAACAGCTCACTTGTGATGCTTCTTATCTGTTATAAATAAACTTAACAGTTGAACATTTAACTTACCTCATGTATTTTCTATGAGTTTATGTGTGCTGTTAAGCTTTTTTGATATTGAATGAAACGTTAACATAATCAGAATCATTCATGCGTTTCGATGCTTCCAATTTTTTATTTTTTTTTATCAGGCTAACTTGTCCAGTCGGGCATATAAAGATGTCTTTCACTTATTATAGTAAGGCGTCGAGTCAATATGGGATAGTTGAACACATATAAACGAATGAAATTTCAAATTTTGCTCTTCGTCAGTTACTTAGATAGATAGTAACGTTAGTTACTATGACAATCGTTCGTATTAAGTAAACACTACTTTTAAATGCTCTCAATAAGAACATTTTACTTCCAAGAATCGAAAATTTGGCGTAACTATGCTATGATAGCAATTCCCAGTTTACTGCACAGAAGTTACCAAGGCCACTAAATGTCAGGATAGGAGGCTATTGTGACATGAAATCGCTTATAGATTAACTTAAATAAATATAAAAGGTTATATTTCTTAAGTATAATTAAGTGAACTTACCAGGAATTATGAATAAAGCCTCTTATCTTCAATCGTTCTCGAGCTGCTCCAGTCGGCTGGGTTTCTGAATTTGAATGATGCGCGCGCAATCCCATAATGTCACACTACGGTAAGTTAGTGTAGGAAACACCTGCTTCTTGTAAATGAATTACAGATGACGTGGAAATATACTGTTAACAACTGTAAAATCTTATTTGACCCATAATGCATTGCGAATTACAGCAGCATCTTGTAAAATGTTTATACAGTAAGATTCTGTAAAATTTTGCTGTAGAAACTACTGCAATTTTTTACAGTGTGTGCTTCCTACATCATAACTAAACAGCTGAAAGCTATACCTTTTAATTAAGCTTACAGTCCAGATGCGATTTGTGGTATAACACTTAATCCTTAAGAGTAGTTCACTGAGGTGTTTTTCACACCATACTCACTGACAAAAATCTTGTCGCCTATCCAAGTTGTAGGTACAACAAATAATAACTTGACTTCTAGTTTCTAGTCTACCACAACAAAGGCTAATAAAGGTGGAATAAAAGCAAAAGAATAATGATAAAAGAATAATGCGGATAATATGTCATACCTGGCGGAGGTGTGAAAGACTTGTTTCATGTGAACAATAGAATCATGAATTTGGGAGTTTTCAAAGCGAAAAACACAGACAGAGCACACAGGAGTGTTTACTTGTGTGATCTTATAGAGATGACAAGTGCCATAAATCAATCAGATTAGCCTTCTCTAAAAACACACATGACATGGCCTTAGAAAATATTTCATAATATTCACAGTTTTACAGATTAGATTATGAAATTTTCAAATGAATCTTTGGTAGACTTGTGGCTTTAGCTACACAGTGTTTCTAAAATCATACCCTACATCAACAATTTTTTAAATACATTTAAAAAATATGTTTTTAATATTTTTATTTTTGTTTTTATGTTTGAGCTTATATATCTCTATTATCATAACAGTCTGAGTAATTCTGATTCCTGAACAGTAAACTTTGAAGTGTCAGCTTGTGAACAAATGTTGATTATGTATCTAGTCAAAAAGAATCATGAGCAGAAACCTTTTTATTTTGGGTATGTCATTTCTGTCTCCATGTCAAAAAATGGGGGGGTGACTGGTAAGGGGTTAACCCCTTACCAGTCACCCCCCATTTTTTGACATGGAGACAGAAATGACATACCCAAAATAAAAAGGTTTCACTTTAAGATACCACATTATGTTATAATTTTATACTCAAAAAACCAAAATGACTGAAAACGGCCAAATTTAGCCTTAGGTTCTAAAGGGTTAAGGTCTGAAGTTGTTCAGTGGGGTCATTGTTCTAATGTGGCTTGTCACCCAGGGATAAGTAGAACTAATGGGTTAGTTAGACAACGATTCTGGTGGCCACGTATGGCTCGCGACGTTTGCGATTTTGTTTTGGTTTGCTCAGTTTGTGCCAGTGGTAAGTCATCTAACCGACCTCCTGATGGGCTTCTTCAACCGCTGTCTGTCCCTTCGAGACCCTGGTCCCACATCGCTCTAGATTTTGTTACCGCCCTCCCGCCCTCTAATGGCATGACGGTCGTTTTGACCATAGTGGACCGGTTCTCGAAGGCGGCACATTTCATTCCCTTGCCCAAATTACCGACAGCCAAGGAGACAGCGGTCACTGTTCTAGATCACGTCTTTCGGCTTCATGGCCTCCCGGTAGACGTGGTTTCGGACAGGGGATCTCAGTTTATATCCAAATTTTGGAAAGAGTTTTGCCAATTGTTAGGAGTGTCAGTTAGCTTTTCTTTGGGTTATCATCCCCAAAGCAACGGACAATCTGAGCGAGCCAACCAAGATTTAGAGAGGACGTTGCGATGTTTGGTCTCCAAGAATCCTTCTTCCTGGAGTCAACAACTCTCTATGGTGGAGTATGCCCACAATTCATTGCCAGTGTCAGCTACGGGCCTCTCTCCGTTTCAGTGTAGTGTAGGGTACCAGCCACCAGCGTTTCCCAGTCTGGAATCTGAAGTCGCGGTCCCTTCCGCTCACGCGTTTGTCCCGAGGTGTCACCGCACCTGGACCAGAGCCCGCGAGACTCTGCTCCGGGTGAGGGAGTGCACTAAGGCCAAGACCGGTCAAAGCCTCCCGTCTACGTCGTAGGTCAAAAAGTGTGGTTTTCTACCAGTAACATTCCTCTGTGATCTGTATCTAATAAATTAGCTCCCAAATTTATCGGCCCGTTCACTATCACCAAAATCATTAGTCCGGTGACAGTCCGCCTCAAACTACCTCCTGCGTACAAGAGAATACACCTCGCCTTTCATGTGTCCAAAATTAAACCCGTGTTTTATGCATGTATTAATATGCCTACTCCGGTTCCCCCGCCGCCGCGTCTTGTAGATGGGGAACCGACATATTCGGTTAATCGTATTCTGGACTCGAGACGGACGGGACGAGGATTCCAGTATCTGGTGGACTGGGAAGGTTACGGTCCAGAGGAGAGGAGTTGAGTACCTGCTAGGGACATACAGTATTGGATCACTCCCTTATTGATGACTACAATCAGCAGGTAGGCCCTTCTGGGAACTCCAGTAGGAGTTCTTAGAGGGGGGGGTACTGTCACGGTTGGTAAACCGTGATCTCGGGGTGTTTGCACTTTGTGGTGAAATCTGTGTGTTTCGCGTCTGCACTGATTAGCTTGTGGGCGTCTCTGTTAATTGTCATCAGCAACAGCTGCCACTCATTACTCATCCACTATATATTGGCTTGTCTCACGTCTTGTGTTTGTGAGATCGTTGTTATTCGTTTAATGTGGTTACCCTGTTCATTTGGCTTTAGTGTTGTATGCGTTTGGATGTTTGTGTTTTCCCTTGAACCTCATTCACTCTCCGCACGTTCACTCAGCCACGGACACTTACCTTCGGCTCTATACCCCGCAGTTCCTGTGCCATCCTCTCCTGCTGCCTACACGCCGTCATCATCCGGATTCCTCACCTCCTCATCACCAACACCACGAAGTGTCGTCTTCTCAGCATCTTTGTTTGTTTGTGTATTTATACTCATCTCATACCATTAAAACTGTTAACTCGCATCTGCTTCCAGACTTTCTTCACATTTTCACACTAAATAATTGTGACTTGACAGCTGTATACTCTGTATTTATTCCATACTGTGATTTAGCAGTATTCTGCTGTAGAATTACAGTGTAAACTGAAAGAGTGATGCAAATCAGGAGCCAGTAATATGCTTTTAATTTACTATAACATGTATTGTTAATTAAAAAAAATTAATTTAATTAATTTAATTTAATTAATTAATTTGTTATTGTAACAGAGACAGTGGTGTGCCAACTGCTACAAGGTGTTCAAGCAGTGGCGGCACCCCTGCTCTGGATGTACCGGCCGATGGAGGCGTGAAAAAATGAAGTGACGTGCTGATGAAGACAAAAAGTTGGTGTTTATTCCAAAATGTGAAAAACAAAGATTTTCCAAAATGATTCAAATTATATTTACAGTGTAACTCAAAAAGTAGAAAAACATAAAATAAAAAATAGAAAAAAAAAAAAAAAAATTGTACAAAGTTTAAATGTACAAACAAAACTTTTGGCTATGTCAATAATTTGACCCAAAAATCAAGCAACTAACTTTTCCCCGACTCACTCTACGAGCCCCCTTTTTACCAGACTGAGAGAAACACTTAAAAAGTATAAGCCCCTCCCCCTAGGACTAAACCATTAAATAATTGATGGTAACAAATAAGTTCAAGAAAGACAAAACAATTAAATAGCAACTTAATTGTAACAAAGGCATAACTATTAGAACTAAAAACATGCAGAAATATACAACCATTTCAAACAACACAAACTAAATTCATTATTATGGTTTACCAAAGCATCAAACAAACACCAATCTCCCCCTCCGGCATGAGACCAATTAAGTGTGCCTTCTATTGGCGGGAAACAGGCATTTAAAAATGGTGGCAATGTGGTGCCTGGGTTTCTTCTGTTTTTTATGAGAAAATGTTCCAGTACGTAAGTATGACTGTTTACTTTATGTAAGTGGATAATTGAAAACAATAAACATTTAACATGTCAACCGGTTGTGTTTGTATTCTTAACAATACACAAATTAACAAAAAAATTGACTCACCAAGTGTTAACCTAAACAAAAATGGTGAGAACAGGATCAACACTTAAACAATACACAATCAATTACATACACACACATACCTGGTGTTAACTGGTGTTACATTGCGCAAAACAAATATGTGTTGTTGTATGAAAAGTCTATGCATGCCTAGTGTGTTGTGTTCTAAGTCCAGTGCCAGTCTCTAGTCACAGTGCCCCACTGTGACATTTACCCCTCCCTCTCCAGACACCGACTGTGGTGTCCTCGAGAGAAAGTCTGCGGTGTAATTCTGGGACCCTGATCTATACAGCACCTCAAAGTCAAACGGCTGCATGGCCAGAAACCACCTAGTAATGCGAGCATTAGTGTCCCTCATGCGGCCTAACCAGGCCAATGCTCTGTGATCAGTCTCCAACCGAAATTTTCGTCCAAGCAAATAATACCTTAAAGAGTCCAGGGCCCACTTAACAGCAAGGCACTCCTTTTCAACAGTGGAATAGTTTACCTCTCTGGGCAGGAGTTTCCTACTGATGTATACAATCGGCTTGAGTTGACCTTCTTCCTCTTGAAGGAGTACAGCACCAACGCCATGTTGTGAGGCATCAGTCTGTACTGTGAATGGCTTCCCAAAGTCAGGACTCTGAAGAACTGGTTCCTGACATAGTGCATTCTTTAAGTCTTCAAAGGCTTTTTCACAGTCCTCAGTCCATACTACATTGTTGGGTTGGCTCTTTTTTGTCAAGTTTGTTAGGTTTATTGCCCTGGATGAGAAATTTGGAATAAATTTCCTATACCAGCCAACAAGTCCCAGAAACGCTCTAACCTGCTTCTTTGTCACAGGCCGTCCTGCTCCTTTAACGGCCTCCACCTTCCCCACCTGAGGTCGGATCACACCGTGTCCTAGTACAAATCCCAGGTATTGGGTTTCTGGCTTGGCGAGGGCACATTTATCAGGGCGGATGGTTAGTCCTGCAGCCTTGATACGATTCAACACCTCTTTAAGGTGCTCCAGATGTTTTTCCCAGGTTTGGCTGAATATTATGATGTCATCAAGGTAAGCTGCAGCATAGTCCTCTGTACCATGGAGGATTTTATCCATCATCCTTTGAAATGTGGCCGCGGCCCCATGGAGACCAAAAGGAAGGACTCGGAACTGGTAGTGGCCAAAGGGGGTTCTGAATGCAGTAAGCTCCTTACACGCTGGTTCCAGCGGCACCTGCCAGTATCCCTTGCAGAGATCCAGCGTACTTAGGTATTTCGCCCTTCCTAGCCTCTCCACCAGCTCATCTACCCGTGGCATTGGATAAGGATCAAATTTACTAATACTGTTCAGCTTCCTGAAGTCTAAGCAAAACCGCAAGGTACCATCTTTCTTCGGCACCAGCACTATAGGACTGCTCCATTCACTTGACGATGGTTCAATAACTCCCAGTTGTTTCATGGTCTGTAATTCCTCTTTCATAACAGATAGAAGTTTCTCTGGCACACGATACACAGACTGACGGACAGGTTTAGTGTCCTTGAGGATGATCGAATGATTTACCAAGTCTGTTCTGCCAGGCGTATCCATGAACAGCTGATCAGGTATACATTCCCATAGCTGATGTCTCTGCACTTCAGTCAGGTGCTGTAAATTCAATTTGCTGTCACTGCGACAGGACGGTAAATACTGTTCTTCTATTTCCTCTTCACCCTCTATGGCTCTCACCAGCATAGCAATGTCCTTGCTCTCTTCTGTCTGGCCTGGAATTCGATGCGAATGCCATTTCTTCAGCATGTTCACATGAAATATTTGAAGAGGCTGGTTTCTTGAGGGAATTTCGATTTGATAGGTCACCGGACCTACCTTCTTTATCTGGTACGGGCCTTGCCACTTTGCTAACAGCTTATTGTCAGATGTTGGAAGTAACAATAGGACATCCTCACCTGGTTCGAAGCTTCGTGATCTAGCCATCTTGTCGTACCAGTGTTTCTGCTGTACTTGGGACTTTACCAGGTTTTCTCTTGCCAAGGCAGTATTCTGTTGAAGTTTCTCCCTCATTTTCATCACATATGTGAGGATGTTCATTCTCTTTGGGTTGTTTGTTGCCTCCCAGCTCTCTTTCAGTACATCTAGAGGACCTCTTACTTGGTGGGCATATAGCAGTTCAAACGGCGAGAATCCTGTAGAAGCCTGGGGTACTTCACGGTAGGCGAAAAGGAGGTACGGCAGCCATTTATCCCAGTCTTTGCCAGAGTCTGAAACAAACTTCTTTAACATATTCTTTAGAGTCTGATTGAACCTTTCAACAAGACCATCAGTCTGAGGGTGATATGGGGTTGTTCGTACTCTCTTAATGCCCAATAGCTGATAAACTTGATGCAGTGTGTGACTCATAAAGTTAGTGCCCTGGTCTGTCAGAACCTCTTTTGGTATTCCTACTTGCGAAAAGAATTTCAACAAGGCTGAAGCTATTTGCTTAGCAGTAACATCTCTTAAGGGATATGCTTCAGGGTACCTTGTGGCATAATCTGAGATTACTAGAATAAACCTGTTCCCTGTCTGGCTTCTCTCAACTGGTCCAACAACATCTACTCCTATTCTCTCAAAAGGTACATCAATCACAGGCAAAGGGATTAGTGGTGCAATGGCAGGAGTCCGACCAGCAGTGAGTTGGCAATCAGGGCATGTCTGGCAGTATTCTTTAATGTCTGTGTACATTCTGGGCCAATAAAATCTTTTAGAGATTCTCAAACATGTCTTTGCAAACCCTAAATGACCTGACCATGGAATGGAATGACCTAACTGCAACACCTCACTTCTTTGTGCTTTAGGTACAACTAGCCGAAGATCCCCCTCCTTAGTTTGCTTATACAGAAGTTCATGTTTTAACACAAAAGGATCATCAAGTAAAACATCAGCATCATCCTTCTGCTTAACCTGTTCAAAACATGTGGCAAGGGTTGGGTCTCCCCTCTGCAGCTGGGATAGATCATTGGGAATCACAATGTCTGACTCACATAATTCAGGTTCAGCAACATCCTCGTTAGCCTGCTCTGAGGTGTCAATCAACCCTGATACCCAATCTCTACGTTGTTGTAACCTGTTGTCTTTTGTTGGTCCTGACTCCCTCTCAATATCCGCAGAACTAAAAGGCAAAGTTTGTAATGGATTATCTGGGTCTGGGTTGAGTGTTGTCTGTACTAATTGCTTTGACTGAGCCCTTGTCACTACCCCACACCATTCTGTGTCTTGCAGTAATTCAGCCAACACTGGCATATCTGTGCCAAGGAGTATGGGATAGGGAAGAGTCTCAGCTATTCCAACCTTCATCAAATAAGACTGATTTAAGACCTCTATATACACTTCTGCTGTAGGCAATGGAGTGTTGTCACCATGTACACAACAAACAGTAACCGTCTCTACATCATTCCAGTCTTGTCTGGGCACAAATCTGCGCTGTACTAATGAATATGTACAACCAGTATCTACCAAGGCTAAAACTGGACTACCATTTAACAAGACAGATCTAACTGGCTGTGAGTTGCATTTCCCGGGGTATGACTGAACTGGATGAGGGACATAACAAAGGCTTGCTGTTTTGGGTTTCTTCAGGGGGCAAAGAGGTCTAGTATGTCCTGGCTGACCACAATGATAACATACAACATCATCTTTAACTACCCTCTGTGAAGTTACAAGCGGAGTAGTGGTTTTACTTTGTGGGAGTCTTAGGATCCTGTCTTGAGAGTTTGAACCCCCCCCAAATCCCTCAGACTTACCCCTGATCGAAGGGAGGATTCCAGCATAGCGGAAGTTTCCTGTTCCTTTTCGGGCTGTGATATATGCCTCCGCCAGTCTGGCCGCCTCAGCAGCAGTGATTGGATCATGCTCCTTGACCCAAGTCCGCATGTCTGGGTACAAGACTCTTAGGAACTGTTCCAGAACAAGTGCCTCCATAATATCCTCTTTATTGCTGCTGGAGTAGTGCACCCACTTGCAAAACAGGTCTTTCAGTCTGATGTAAAGCTCATGTGGTGACTCATCCCCAGGGGTGTTTAGGTTACGGAACCTCAGCCTATAAGTTTCTGCATTGATTTCATACTTTTTCAATATTGCGGTCTTAACTAAATCATAGTCTTGTGTACTTGAAGGGTCCATTGCAACAAATGCCGATCTGGCCTTACCAGTTAGCAACGGTATGAGGTGAATGGCCCAGTCTTCTTTAGGCCACTGGTATACCTCTGCCAGTCTCTCAAATGTCAGCAGATAGTGCTCAATATCATCAGAGTCCTCCAGTCTCGCAAGCCGTGGCTCCCGGTCTAACACCCTTGGCGCTGGTTTGTCGCACCTTGCTCCATGATTGATACGTTCCACATCCAGTTGCATCTGCGTGACATGGTGACTGAGCACTTTAAAATTTTGTTCTCGTCGAATTGTCTCTCTCTCTTGTCGATCATCTCGATCCTTTTGATATTCCATAAAGGACTTGAACATCTGCGCCAGAGCAGTAACAGCAGTATCAGCTCCAACCCCAGAAACCATTGCAGACTGCACTCCTTCATCTGGATCATCCTCAACTTCACTCTGGTCCACATCTGGCCTTGTTTTTTCATCAGGCTGATTCCTTGTCTTTGGTGGCATTGTAAAAACAAGAATGTCCACGTCACCTCAGCGGTACAAAAAAAAACTTCTGACACCAACTGTAACAGAGACAGTGGTGTGCCAACTGCTACAAGGTGTTCAAGCAGTGGCGGCACCCCTGCTCTGGATGTACCGGCCGATGGAGGCGTGAAAAAATGAAGTGACGTGCTGATGAAGACAAAAAGTTGGTGTTTATTCCAAAATGTGAAAAACAAAGATTTTCCAAAATGATTCAAATTATATTTACAGTGTAACTCAAAAAGTAGAAAAACATAAAATAAAAAAATAGGAAAAAAAAAAAATTGTACAAAGTTTAAATGTACAAACAAAACTTTTGGCTATGTCAATAATTTGACCCAAAAATCAAGCAACTAACTTTTCCCCGACTCACTCTACGAGCCCCCTTTTTACCAGACTGAGAGAAACACTTAAAAAGTATAAGCCCCTCCCCCTAGGACTAAACCATTAAATAATTGATGGTAACAAATAAGTTCAAGAAAGACAAAACAATTAAATAGCAACTTAATTGTAACAAAGGCATAACTATTAGAACAAAAAACATGCAGAAATATACAACCATTTCAAACAACACAAACTAAATTCATTATTATGGTTTACCAAAGCATCAAACAAACACCAATCTCCCCCTCCGGCATGAGACCAATTAAGTGTGCCTTCTATTGGCGGGAAACAGGCATTTAAAAATGGTGGCAATGTGGTGCCTGGGTTTCTTCTGTTTTTTATGAGAAAATGTTCCAGTACGTAAGTATGACTGTTTACTTTATGTAAGTGGATAATTGAAAACAATAAACATTTAACATGTCAACCGGTTGTGTTTGTATTCTTAACAATACACAAATTAACAAAAAAATTGACTCACAAAGTGTTAACCTAAACAAAAATGGTGAGAACAGGATCAACACTTAAACAATACACAATCAATTACATACACACACATACCTGGTGTTAACTGGTGTTACATTGCGCAAAACAAATATGTGTTGTTGTATGAAAAGTCTATGCATGCCTAGTGTGTTGTGTTCTAAGTCCAGTGCCAGTCTCTAGTCACAGTGCCCCACTGTGACAGTTATAAAATACTGTCATTTTTTTATTTGATCTTTTAACCCATCAATAACTTATAACACCAAAAAAACTGGTTCAATTCAAATAAACCAAAACAATCATTTTTACACATTTTGCAGTTTAATTAATCTTGTCTAATCTTTCCAGCAAAGAGGTTCAAATGTTTATGCTTCTCTCCATTGAATCAGGACACACTATAGAACATATTCAGGGATTATTTTACTAAATGACTACATCTAACTTACTTAACACAAAGCCAGAGTTTGGTTTGTCCTTTCTGGTTTTGGAGCATTGCTTACACACTAGATTGACATATATTCAAAGTCAATGAGTTTCCTGATCAGTGTACAGACTTGCAGGTTGATTTGTACCATCTGCCTCTCTGAGATTGTGCCTGTCTTTGGATGGATGCCCATGAAGTACCTCTAAACAAAAAGGCAGAGAGGAAAGCTCTTAGTTTCTTTCAAGAGGGATGAAAAAGGTTTCAGTTCCCAGTCACCTCCTTCAGTGGGTCACTGCTGTTACAGTACAGACCAAGAAGGTTCAATTCAAGTTTATTTGTATAGCACTTTTTATGATGCAAATCATTACAAAGCAACTTTACAGAAAATTAAGTTTCTACAATATTTAGTAGTAGCTTATCAGTGGTGACTGTCCGTTTGTGTGCATATTACAGGATTTTTCAGAAAAAAAATTATACAAGACTTAGTCAACCAGATGATGAAGATTATTAACAGCAATTATTATATGATGCAATCACACTTGTAGCAATATTTGTTAGTTCTGTTTCTTGATTCAGGGTTAGCATCATCTGAGGTCCTCTGAGGGCAGGCTTCAATTATAACTCATTTGAAGTAATGGTGCTTCATTTAACATTATCCAAAGAAACAAATGTTAATGATAAATCATCTGTTATGTTTGTACTGGCTACTGTATACAGGCCACCAGTGCACCATACAGACTTTATTAAAGAGTTTGTTGATTTTACATCCGAGTTAGTTCTGGCTGCAGATAAAGTTCTAATAGCTGGTGATTTTAATATCCATGTCGATAATGAAAAAGATGCATTGGGATCAGCATTTATAGACATTCTGAACTCTATTGGTGTTAGACAACACGTTTCAGGACCTACTCATTGTCGAAATCATACTCTAGATTTAATACTGTCACATGGAATTGATGTTGATAGTGTTTAAATTATTCAGCCAAGTGATGATATCTCAGATCATTATTTAGTTCTGTGCAAACTTCATATAGCCAAAACTGTAAATTCTACTTCTTGTTACAAGTATGGAAGAACCATCACTTCTACCGCAAAAGATTGCTTTTTAAGTTATCTTCCTTATGTATCCAAATTTCTTAGCATATCCAAAACCTCAGAACACCTTGATGATGTAACAGAAACTACGGACTCTCTCTTTTCTAGCACTTTAAATAAAGTTGCTCCTTTACGCTTAAGGAAGGTTAAGGAAAACAGTTTGACACCATGGTATAATGAGCATACTCGCACCCTAAAGAGAGCAGCCCGAAAAATGGAGCGCAGCTGGAGGAAAACAAAACTAGAGGTATTTCGTATTGCTTGGCGGGAAAGTAACCTATCCTACAGAAAAGCATTAAAAACTGCTAGATCCGATTACTTTTCTTCTCTTTTAGAAGAAAAAAAACAGGGAAAAAAAAGTGATAAAATATAAAATCCCGGACGAGCCCCCATTTAATGTTACGTCTCTGATGAAATTGTTTTTACTAGGGGTTAAAAGAGGTAACATTAAGTTGCATTTTAAAGAAATGAGGCAGGGAAAGAGGTGGCAATGGAATACATGACACAACTGCACTACAAGAAATATTTATTGCCCTCAAGGAACAACAAATTAAACAGACAAGACAAAGGAGAGAAGGGAAGTTAAAGTGGCGCTTAAATCATTAAATGGGGGCTCTTCTGGGATTTTATATTTTATCACTTTTTTTTCCCTGTTTAGGAAATAGAAGTGGTCAAGTATGCCCTTTATATAATTTTGCATGTTGAGAGATGTTGGGGTGGTGGCAAAGGGAAGTGTTGGCAAAGGGAAGTGTTGATTTGAGTAGTTGTGAAATGTGGTAAAAGGCAGTGATTCGTAATGCACTTGAAACATGTTCAGTTTAGAAGAGTTTGTTAATAGTCCTTCGTTGGAACAGCTTAACTTATGTCGAAAACAGGACTTGTTTGCGATAGCTGATCACTTTAGTTTGACAGTCAATAGACAGAATCGTAAGGCTGATATAAAGAGTCGAATAATAGATAAATTAGTCGAGCTAAATGTCCTTCTGACATCAGGAGTTGTGACGGCTGAAAAGGCCGGAGTTTTAAGCCCTAGCGACGTGGCAGTGGCTTCTTTTAGCTTGGGGGAAGCAGACGTATGTAGTGGCGGAATTAACGTTGAAGCGGAGGTGGAGGCTGAAGCGGAAACGAAAGCTGGTTTGCCACCCTTTGATCCGTTATCTCCGGTTTCTTTGGGTTCTGGAGATGATGCGCGAATGAAAGTCCGCATGGCTCGTCTCCATTATGAGGCACAGGAGCGTACTCAGAAACATCAAGCTGAGATTGATTTACGTTTGCAGATACGGAAATATGAAATCGAGGCTGATACGCAGGTGAGGCTGCGCCAGCTTGAACTTGACGCTAAGGTTGCTAGAGAGCCTGTTGCACGGCCAGTTTCATCTCCTTTATCTGCTGTTTCTCCGGTGGCTGAGTCATCCCACTGTAAATTTGACGTGAGTAAGCACATTGCTCTTGTTCCTCAGTTCAGAGAATCAGAAATAGACTCCTATTTTAATGCCTTTGAGCGGATTGCTAATTCACTCCATTGGCCTAGTGAAGTTTGGTCATTGTTGCTTCAAAGTAAATTGGTAGGCAAGGCTTTGGAAGTTTATTCTACGTTATCTGTTGAAGATAGTCTTAAGTATGATTCTGTAAAGTCTGCCATACTTCGTGCATATGAGTTAGTACCTGAAGCGTATAGGCAAAAATTCAGAACTTGTAAGAAAACTTCTAGCCAGACGTTTGTGGAATTTGCTCGAGATAAAGGTACACTCTTTGATAAATGGTGTGCGGCAAACAAAGTAAATGATTTTGATTTGTTGCGTGAGCTAGTTTTATTAGAAGAGTTTAAAAATTGTTTGCCTGAGAAAGTGGTAGTTTACCTGAATGAACAAAAGGTAACTTCGATGTCATCTGCTGCTGTGCTAGCTGATGAGTTTATCTTAACTCACAAAAATGTTTTTGTACCTACACGTTCTGAAAATTTGAAACCGATTGTTGATGTTCCCAGTGTCCAGTTTGTGCACTCGAAAGTTAATTCACCGCGAGCTAGAGAGGATCGTGAGTGTTTTTATTGTCATAAAAGAGGGCACATTGTTGTAGATTGTTCATTGCTGAAGCGAAAACAACAATTTCAGCTTGAAGTAGATGCTAGTAATGTTGGAGCTGGAGCTGTTCTTCTGCAGGAAGACGAACAAGGAATAACCCATCCAGTGAGTTATTTTTCGCGAAAGTTTAACAAAAACCAGTTAAACTATTCTACGGTCGAGAAAGAAACTCTAGCTTTAATACTTGCTCTACAACATTTTGAAGTTTACCTTGGTTCTAGCATACTTCCAGTTGTTGTGTATTCCGATCATAGTCCACTAGTGTTTCTTTCTAAAATGTACAGTCATAATCAAAGATTGACTCGTTGGTCTTTGTTGCTCCAGAGTTATAATATTGAGATAAGACATAAGAAGGGGGCTGATAATGTGTTCGCAGACACTCTTTCTAGAGTTTAAACTTTTTACAAAAGGTTTACTCTTAAGTGGGGGAGTGTTACGGTCCGCGATCTTTTGTGCTGTGTTTTTTTTTCTCCATTTTCACTCTCATGCTCTCAGGTACCACCTTCCTTGGATTCTATTGGATATCTTTGCTGTCAATCATCGTTAACATCGTTTCCTTTGCCAATCATGCTCGCATCCAAGAGGTTTAAAAGGAGGACATCTGTGAAAGAGCGGGAAGGACATTTTCTGCTGTGACTATGGTGTGCGTTTGTTGTTTTGCTGATTTCTGATCTGATGTTTTCTCAGCTTATTGATGGTTTGGAAGACAAGGAAGGAGTGGAAGAGTTTAGTAAGTCACGTGACCTACATATCTGCACGTAGTGATTTTGGATGTATTAGAAACACTAGTTTAGTTGTGTGCGCTTGTTTTTGTATGTTTTGGCTTTAGTGCAGTTAGTGTAGTTTATGACGCTTTTGCGTTGAAGACTTTTCTTTTCTTTCTTTATTAGTTTAGGGGTTTGGGAAGTTAGTTAGTTAGTGGGGCTCATATTTCATTAAATGGGGGCTCTTCTGGGATTTTATATTTTATCACTTTTTTTTCCCTGTTTAGGAAATAGAAGTGGTCAAGTATGCCCTTTATATAATTTTGCATGTTGAGAGATGTTGGGGTGGTGGCAAAGGGAAGTGTTGGCAAAGGGAAGTGTTGATTTGAGTAGTTGTGAAATGTGGTAAAAGGCAGTGATTCGTAATGCACTTGAAACATGTTCAGTTTAGAAGAGTTTGTTAATAGTCCTTCGTTGGAACAGCTTGCAAAATAATATTTGAACATATTTCTGTTAAAGGTGCCACAGAATGGAAAACTGTATTTTACCTTGGCATAGTTGAATAAGAGTTATGTACATGAAAATGAAGAGCCTCAAACACCACTGTTAAGAAAACAAACATAACCCCAGGTATTTATTCAATACAGTGACTAAATTAATGAAAAATAAAGCCTCAACAACTGTTGACATTTTCCAACACCACAGCAGTAATGATTTATGAACTACTTTACTTCTAAAATCGATACTATTAGAGATAAAATTGCAACCATTCAGCCGTCAGCTACACTATCACATCAGACAGTGCACTATAGACCCCCTGAGGAACAGTTCCACTCATTCTCTACTATAGGAGAGGAAGAATTGTACAAATTTGTTAAATCATCTAAACCAACAACATCTATATTAGACCCTATACCATCTAAGCTCCTAAAAGAGGTGCTTCCAGAAGTCATAGATCCTCTTCTGACCATTATTAATTCCTCATTGTCATTAAGGATATGTCCCCAAAACCTTCAAACTGGCTGTTATTAAGCCTCTCATCAAAAAAACACAACTTGAACCCAAAGAACTTGTTAATTATAGACCAATCTCGAATCTCCTTTTTCAGTATTCTCACAATTATATTACTTCTTAGAGAAAAATGGTATATGTGAGGATTTCCAGTCAGGATTTAGACCATATCATAGTACTGAGACTGCTCTCCTTAGAGTTACAAATGATCTGCTCTTATCATCTGATCGTGGGTGTATCTCTCTATTACTTTTATTGGATCTTAGGGCTGCGTTTGACACAATTGACAACAAAATTCTTTTGCATAGACTTGAACACTTTGTTGGCATCAGTGGAAGTGCATTAGCATGGTTTAAATCGTACTTATTTGACCGCCATCAGTTCGTAGCAGTGAATGAAGATTTATCATATCGATCACAAGTGCAGTATGGAGTACCTCAAGGCTCAGTACTAGGGCCGCTACTCTTCACGTTTTATATGTTACCCTTGGGAGATATCATCAGGAAACATGGTGTTAGCTTTCACTGTTATGCTGATGATACTCAGCTATATATTTCTTCACGGCCCGGTGAAACACACCAATTTGAAAAACTAATGGAATGCATAGTCGATATAAAAAACTGGATGACGAGTAATTTCTTACTGCTAAATTCTGGAAAAACAGAGGTGTTAATTATAGGACCTAAAAACTCTGCGTGTAACCTAGGTGTGCTATACATCTCAAAAATATATCTAAATTAAAGCCTATGCTCTCAATGTCAAATGCAGAATTGTTAATCCATGCATTTATGACCTCAAGGTTAGATTATTGTAATGCTTTATTGGGTGGTTGTTCTGCACTCGTAGTAAACAAACTACAGCTAGTCCAAAATGCAGCAGCAAGAGTTCTTACTAGAACCAGGAAGTATGACCATATTAGCCCGGTCATGTCAATGCTGCACTGGCTCCCTATCAAACATCGTATAGATTTTAAAAAATTGCTTATTACTTATAAAGCCCTGAATGGTTTAGCACCTCAGTATTTGAATGAGCTCCTTTTACATTATAATCCTCTATGTCCACTACATTCTCAAAACTAAGGCAATTTGATAATACCTAGAATAGCAAAATCAACTGCGGGGGGCAGATCCTTTTCCTATTTGGCGCCTAAACTCTGGAATAACCTTCCTAACATTGTTCGGGAGGCACACACACTCTTGCAGTTTAAATCTAGATTAAATACACATCTCTTTAACCTGGCTTACACATAACATACTAATATGAGGACCAATGTTAAGAGGACCACCAGGACAAGACCACAGGAAACAGATGATTCTTCTGCACAATCTGACTTTGCTGCAGCCTGGAATTGAACTACTGGTTTCGTCTGGTCAAAGAAGAACTGGCCCCCCAACTGAGCCTGGTTTCTCCCAAGGTTTTTTTCTCCATGCTGTCACCGATGGAGTTTCAGTTCCTTGCCGCTGTCGCCTCTGGCTTGCTTAGTTCGGGTCACTTCATCTACAGCAATATCATTGACTTGATTGCAAATAAATGCACAGACACTATTTAACTGAACAGAGATGACATCACTGAATTCAATGATGAACTGCCTTTAACCATCATTTTGCATTATTGACACACTGTTTTCCTAATGAATGTTGTTCAGTTGCTTTGTCGCAATGTATTTTATTTAAAGCGCTCTATAAATAAAGGTGACTCAGGTGTTCCGGATCCAGACTGGAGCTTATGTATATCCTAGTTATGTAAATCCTGTGGCAAAACAGAGAAACAAATAGATACATAATTAGCGTAGATGCTGCTCCAACAAAGTTAAATTAATTAGTTTAACCCAAGCTAAAGAATAAGAATGTGCATTTGATCAGATGCAACTGCAGTCACAATTTAAGAGATGCATTATTCGAATGATTGGCAAAAGAGATGCATTTTTAATCTAGATTTAAACAGAGAGAGTGTGTCTGAAGCCTGAACATTATCAGGAAGGCTATTCCAGAGTTTGGCAGCCAAATGTGAAAAAGCTCTACCTACTTTTAGTGGACTTTGCTATCCTAGGAACTACCAAATGTCCAGCGTTTTGAGACTTTAGGGAGCATGATGGATTGTAAAGTGGTATAAGGCTAGTTAGGTACGCAGGAGCTAAACCATTTAGGGACTCATAGATAAATAATGATAATTTGTAACTGATACAGAACTTAATAGGTAGCCATTGAAGAGACTGTAAAATTGGGATAATATGATCATAATTTATTGACCTGGTAAGGACTCTAGCCACTGCATTTTGGACTACCTGAAGCTTGTTTATTGAAGATGCAGGACAACCACCTAGAAGTGTGTTACAATAGTCCATTCTAGAGGTCATGAATGCATGAAATAGCTTTTCTGCATCAGAAACAGGTAACATGTTTCGTAGCTTGGCAATGTTTCTAAGATGGAATAATGGAGTTTTTGTAACATGGGAAATATGGTTTTCAAAAGACAAGTGGCAGTCTAATATAACAAACAGATTTTTGACTGTAGAGGAAGTAACAGTACATCAATCTAGTTGCAAATTGTAATCTACAAGATTCTGTTTACTGTTTTTTGGTCCAATAATTAATATATCTGTCTTATCTGAATTGAATAGGAGAAAATTATTCGTCATCCAATCTCTTACATTTTTAACACACTCTGTTAGCTTAGATAATTTAGAATATTCATCCGGTCTCATTGAGATATATAGCCGAGTATCATCAGCATAACAGTGGAAACTAATCCCGTATTTTCTAATAATATTACCAAGGGGCAGCATATTTTGAAAATAGAAGGGGACCTAGGACGGATCCTTGTGGCACTCCATATTTTACTGATGATAAATGAGATGACTCCCCATTTAAATAAACAAAATGGTAGCGCTCAGACAGGTAGGATCTAAACCATCTTAGAGCCTGCCCTTGAATACCTGTATAGTTTTGTAATCTATCTATGAGTATGCCATGATCTATGGTGTTGAACGCAGCACTAAGATCAGGTAAAACTAGCAATGAGATGCAGCCTTGATCTGACGCAAGACGCAGGTCATTTGTAATTTTAAGGTGACAAAACAAGGTGATATTAACCCTAACCATTTAAATAACAGCAGCTTTAAAACATTTTCCATCACACATTCCATCACACAAACACACAGTCAAGAATAGTCCTGCAACAAAGTAGAGGTGTGTGTTTTATCCAGGCAGAGCATTTGCACACAACAGTGTTCATCATTTTATATGTACTGTTTCACCAAAACTGGATTGCAATATCATCCTAGGTCCTAGGTCCCCTTCTATTTTCAAAATATGCTGCCCCTTGGTAATATTATTAGAAAATACGGGATTAGTTTCCACTGTTATGCTGATGATACTCGGCTATATATCACAATGAGACCGGATGAATATTCTAAATTATCTAAGCTAACAGAGTGTGTTAAAAATGTAAGAGATTGGATGACGAATAATTTTCTCCTATTCAATTCAGATAAGACAGATATATTAATTATTGGACCAAAAAACAGTACACAGAATCTTGTAGATTACAATTTGTCCAGGTGCCACCGACTCACCGTCATAGAGGACGGAGAACGAGGAGACGGGCACCTACCGTTCCTCAAGGCCTGGAGAATGTTCCCGAGCGGACCGCTGTCGTCCCCGAGGACTTTCCCGAGTGGGCCGCTGCCGTCCAGGAGGACATTCACGCTGTCGTCTCCGAGGCCGTGCCTGAGGCCGTGCCCGAGGCGGTGCCCGATGCCGAGGCAGTGCCCGATGCCGAGGCGGTGCCCGAGGCTGTGCCCGATGCCGAGGCGGTGCCCGATGCCGAGGCGGTGCTCAACGCTGTTCCAGAGGTCGAGGCAGTGCCCGTTGCTGCTCCAGAGGCCGAGGTGGTGCTCGATCCTGTTCTGGAGGCCGAGGCGGTGCCCGAGGCTGTTCCCATTGCAGTTACCGAGGCGGTGCCAGAGGCTGTTCCGGAGGTCGAGGCGGTGCCCAACGCTGTTCCAGAGGCCGAGGTGGTGCTCGATCCTGTTCTGGAGGCCGAGGCGGTGCCCGAGGCTGTTCCCATTGCAGTTACCGAGGCGGTGCCAGAGGCTGTTCCAGAGGTCGAGGCGGTGCCCGACGCTGTTCCAGAGGCTGAGGTGGTGCTCGATCCTGTTCTGGAGGCCGAGGCGGTGCCCGAGGCTGTTCCCATTGCAGTTACCGAGGCGGTGCCAGAGGCTGTTCTGGAGGTCGAGGCGGTGCCCGACGCTGTTCCAGAGGCCGAGGTGGCACCCGATGCCGAGGCAGCGCCCGATGCCGAGTCGGTGCTCGATGCTGTTCCGGAGGCCGAGGAGGTGCCCGATGCCGAGGCAGTGCCTGATGCCGAGGCGGTGCCCGAGGCTGTGCCCGATGCCGAGGCGGTGCCCGATGCCGAGGCGGTGCTCAACGCTGTTCCAGAGGTCGAGGCAGTGCCCGATGCCGTGGCAGCGCCCGATGCCGAGTCGGTGCTCGATGCTGTTCCGGAGGCCGAGGAGGTGCCCGATGCCGAGGCGGTGCCCGATGCCGAGGCGGTGCTCGATGCCGAGGCGGTGCCCGAGACTGATCCGGAGGCCGAGGCTGTGCCTGATGCCGAGGCTGTTCCCGAGGCGGTGCCTGATGCAATTCCCGAGGCGGTGCCCGATGCAGTTCCCGAGGCGGTGCCCGAAGCAGTTCTCGAGACGGTGCCCGATGCTGTTCCCGAGGCAGAGGCTGTTCCCGAGGAGGTGCTCGCTGCTGTTCTGGAGGCTGAGGCGGTGACCACGAGGATGTGGTGGTCATCCGCTCCGCCCTGGGGGACTCTGGCGGTGACCACGAGAACATGGTGGTCGTCCGCTCCGCCCTGGGGGACTCTGGCGGTGACCACGAGAACGTGGTGGTCGTCCGCTCCGCCCTGGGGGTCTCTGGCGGTGACCACACGGCTGTGGTGGTCACGGCTGTGGTGGTCGTCCGCTCCGCCCTGGAGGACTCTGACTTTGACCACAAGGTCGTGGTGGTCTTCCGCTCCGCCCTGGAGGGCTCTGGCCTTGACCACACGGCTGTGGTGGTCATCCGCTCCGCCCTGGAGGACTCTGACTTTGACCACAAGGTCATGGTGGCCTTCCGCTCCGCCCTGGAGGGTTCTGGCCTTGACCACACGGCTGTGGTGGTCATCTGCTCCGCCCTGGTGGACGCCTCAACATGTCCTTCAGGAATTCTGTTTTGTGTTTTTTGAGTTCTGTTATGTTTCTGTCTGTTCCCTTTAGTTTGTCTGGCCCTCCTTCCCTTCCCCTGAACCTCCTCCAGTCCTCCTCCCTCCTGGTATCCTTGTTTTAGGGTTACATTTCTGGTGTTTGTCCCCCATGTGTTCCTTTTCCGGCCCTCCGTCCCTCCCCCTGAGCCTCCACCTGTCCGCCTCCCTCCTGGTCTCTGTGTTGTGTTTCGTCTTGGAGCGTCTGGGAGCCGCTCCGTAGAGGGGGGGTACTGTCACAGTGTCTGGGTTGTTGTTCCCCGGGGTTCCACTAGATGTCCTCCTTCTCACGGTGTCTGTCCCAGATCACTTCCTGTTCCCTTATATGGTCACCTTCCTCCCTGTTGCATAATTGATTGTTTCCCCCACCTGTCTCCTGTTTCCCCATTATCCTTCTGTGTATAAATGCCCAGTCTGTCTTAGTCGGTGTTACGGAGTCCTTGTTTAATGTTATGTATTATTCATGTCCGTCAACTCTCGCCTTGCGTTGCCTTGCTCTGCCTTGCCTTGTGTTCGTGTCTTGTTGTATGTGGATTGATGTTTTGGTTTCGACCCCTGCCTGGACTGTTTACCCCTCTGGATTATCCCTTGAAATAAATCATACTTACCTGCAATTGGTTCTCGTCGTGTTTCAAGCGTCTCGTAACGTGACACTCTCTCTGTTTAAATCTAGATTAAAAATGCATCTCTTTTGCCAATCATTCGAATAATGCATCTCTTAAATTGTGACTGCAGTTGCATCTGATCAAATGCACATTCTTATTCTTTAGCTTGGGTTAAACTAATTAATTTAACTTTGTTGGAGCAGCAGCTACGCTAATTATGTATCTATTTGTTTCTCTGTTTTGCCACGGGATTTACATAGCTAGGATATACATAAGCTCCAGTCTGGATCCGGAACACCTGAGTCACCTTTATTAATATAGCGCTTTAAATAAAATACATTGCGACAAAGCAACTGAACAACATTCATTAGGAAAACAGTGTGTCAATAATGCAAAATGATAGTTAAAGGCAGTTCATCATTGAATTCAGTGATGTCATCTCTGTTCAGTTAAATAGTGTCTGTGCATTTATTTGCAATCAAGTCAATGATATCGCTGTAGATGAAGTGACCCCAACTAAGCAAGCCAGAGGCGACAGCGGCAAGGAACTGAAACTCCATCGGTGACAGCATGGAGAAAAAAACCTTGGGAGAAACCAGGCTCAGTTGGGGGGCCAGTTCTTCTTTGACCAGACGAAACCAGTAGTTCAATTCCAGGCTGCAGCAAAGTCAGATTGTGCAGAAGAATCATCTGTTTCCTGTGGTCTTGTCCTGGTGGTCCTCTTAACATTGGTCCTCATATTAGTATGTTATGTGTAAGCCAGGTTAAAGAGATGTGTCTTTAATCGAGATTTAAACTGCAAGAGTGTTTGTGCCTCCCGAACAATGTTAGGTAGGTTATTCCAGAGTTTAGGCGCCAAATAGGAAAAGGATCTGCCCCCCGCAGTTGATTTTGCTATTCTAGGTATTATCAAATTGCCTTAGTTTTGAGAAAGTAGTGGACATAGAGGATTATAATGTAAAAGGAGCTCATTCAAATACTGAGGTGCTAAACCATTCAGGGCTTTATAAGTAATAAGCAATATTTTAAAATCTATACGATGTTTGATAGGGAGCCAGTGCAGCATTGACATGACCGGGCTAATATGGTCATACTTCCTGGTTCTAGTAAGAACTCTTGCTGCTGCATTTTGGACTAGCTGTAGTTTGTTTACTACGAGTGCAGAACAACCACCCAATAAAGCATTACAATAATCTAACCTTGAGGTCATAAATGCATAGATTAACAATTCTGCATTTGACATTGAGAGCATAGGCTTTAATTTAGATATATTTTTGAGATGGAAAAATGCAGTTTTACAAGTGCTAGAAACGTGGCTTTCTAAGGAAAGATTGCGATCAAATAGCACACCTAGGTTACAAGCAGAGTTTTTAGGTCCTATAATTAACACCTCTGTTTTTCCAGAATTTAGCAGTAAGAAATTACTTGTCATCCAGTTTTTTATATCGACTATGCATTCCATTAGTTTTTCAAATTGGTGTGTTTCACCGGGCCGTGAAGAAATATATAGCTGAGTATCATCAGCATAACAGTGAAAGCTAACACCATGTTTCCTGATGATATCTCCCAAGGGTAACATATAAAACGTGAAGAGTAGCGGCCCTAGTACTGAGCCTTGAGGTACTCCATACTGCACTTGTGATCGATATGATAAATCTTCATTCACTGCTACGAACTGATGGCGGTCAAATAAGTACGATTTAAACCATGCTAATGCACTTCCACTGATGCCAACAAAGTGTTCAAGTCTATGCAAAAGAATGTTGTTGTCAATTGTGTCAAACGCAGCACTAAGATCCAATAAAAGTAATAGAGAGATACACCCACGATCAGATGATAAGAGCAGATCATTTGTAACTCTAAGGAGAGCAGTCTCAGTACTATGATACGGTCTAAATCCTGACTGGAAATCCTCACATATACCATTTTTCTCTAAGAAGTAATATAATTGTGAGAATACTGAAAAGGGAGATTCGAGATTGGTCTATAATTAACAAGTTCTTTGTGGTCAAGTTGTGTTTTTTTGATGAGAGGCTTAATAACAGCCAGTTTGAAGGTTTTGGGGACATATCCTAATGACAATGAGGAATTAATAATGGTCAGAAGAGGATCTATGACTTCTGGAAGCACCTCTTTTAGGAGCTTAGATGGTATAGGGTCTAACATAGATGTTGTTGGTTTAGATGATTTAACAAATTTGTACAATTCTTCCTCTCCTATAGTAGAGAATGAGTGGAACTGTTCCTCAGGGGGTCTATAGTGCACTGTCTGATGTGATATTGTAGCTGACGGCTGAATGGTTGCAATTTTATCTCTAATAGTATCGATTTTAGAATTAAAGTAGTTCATACATCATTACTGCTGTGGTGTTGGAAAATGTCAACAGTTGTTGAGGCTTTATTTTTCGTTAATTTAGCCACTGTATTGAATAAATACCTGGGGTTATGTTTGTTTTCTTCTAAAAGAGAAGAAAAGTAATCGGATCTAGCAGTTTTTAATGCTTTTCTGTAGGATAGGTTACTTTCCCGCCAAGCAATACGAAATACCTCTAGTTTTGTTTTCCTCCCGCTGCGCTCCATTTTTCGTGCTGCTCTCTTTAGGGTGCGAATATGCACATTATACCATGGTGTCAAACTGTTTTCCTTAACCTTCCTTAAGCGTAAAGGAGCAACTTTATTTAAAGTGCTAGAAAAGAGAGAGTCCGTAGTTTCTGTTACATCATCAAGGTGTTCTGAGGTTTTGGATATGCTAAGAAATTTGGATACATAAGGAAGATAACTTAAAAAGCAATCTTTTGTGGTAGAAGTGATGGTTCTTCCATACTTGTAACAAGAAGTAGAATTTACAGTTTTGGCTATATGAAGTTTGCACAGAACTAAATAATGATCTGAGATATCATCACTTGGCTGAATAATTTAAACACTATCAACATCAATTCCATGTGACAGTATTAAATCTAGAGTATGATTTCGACAATGAGTAGGTCCTGAAACGTGTTGTCTAACACCAATAGAGTTCAGAATGTCTATAAATGCTGATCCCAATGCATCTTTTTCATTATCGACATGGATATTAAAATCACCAGCTATTAGAACTTTATCTGCAGCCAGAACTAACTCGGATGTAAAATCAACAAACTCTTTAATAAAGTCTGTATGGTGCACTGGTGGCCTGTATACAGTAGCCAGTACAAACATAACAGATGATTTATCATTAACATTTGTTTCTTTGGATAATGTTAAATGAAGCACCATTACTTCAAATGAGTTATAATTGAAGCCTGCCCTCAGAGGACCTCAGATGATGCTAACCCTGAATCAACAAACAGAACTAACAAATATAGCTACAAGTGTGATTGCATCATATAATAATTGCTGTTAATAATCTTCATCATCTGGTTGACTAAGTCTTGTATAATTTTTTTTCTGAAAAATCCTGTAATATGCACACAAACGGACAGTCACCACTGATAAGCTACTACTAAATATTGTAGAAACTTAATTTTCTGTAAAGTTGCTTTGTAATGATTTGCATCGTAAAAAGTGCTATACAAATAAACTTGAATTGAACCTTCTTGGTCTGTACTGTAACAGCAGTGACCCACTGAAGGAGGTGACTGGGAACTGAAACCTTTTTCATCCCTCTTGAAAGAAACTAAGAGCTTTCCTCTCTGCCTTTTTGTTTATAGGTACTTCATGGGCATCAATCCAGAGACAGGCACAATCTCAGAGAGGCAGATGGTACAAATCAACCTGCAAGTCTGTACACTGATCAGGAAACTCATTGACTTTGAATATATGTCAATCTAGTGTGTAAGCAATGTTCCAAAACCAGAAAGGACAAACCAAACTCTGGCTTTGTGTTAAGTAAGTTAGATGTGGTCATTTAGTAAAATAATCCTTGAATATGTTCTATAGTGTGTCCTGATTCAATGGAGAGAAGCATAAACATTTGAACCTCTTTGCTGGAAAGATTAGATAAGATTAATTAAACAGCAAAATGTGTAAAAATGATTGTTTTGGTTTATTTGAATTGAACCTATTTTTTTGTGTTATAAGTTATTGATGGGTTAAAAGATCAAATAAAAAAATGACAGTATTTTATAACAAATTAACAATACATTTAATTTTTTTTTTTTTATTAACAATACATGTTATAGTAAATTAAAAGCATATTACTGGCTCCTGATTTGCATCACTATTTCAGTTTACACTGTAATTCTACAGCAGAATACTGCTAAATCACAGTATGGAATAAATACAGAGTATACAGCTGTCAATTCACAATTATTTAGTGTGAAAATGTGAAGAAAGTCTGGAAGCAGATGCGAGTTAACAGTTTTAATGGTATGAGATGAGTATAAATACACAAACAAACAAAGATGCTGAGAAGACGACATTTCGTGGTGGTGGTGATGAGGAGGTGAGGAATCCGGATGATGACGGTGTGTAGGCAGCAGGAGAGGATGGCACAGGAACTGCGGGGTATAGAGCTGAAGGTAAGTGTCCGTGGCTGAGTGAACGTGCGGAGAGTGAATGAGGTTCAAGGGAAAACACAGACATCCAAACGCATACAACACTAAAGCCAAATGAACAGGGTAACCACATTAAACGAATAACAACAATCTCACAGACACAAGACGTGAGACAAGCCAATATATAGTGGTTGAGTAATGAGTGGCAGCTGTTGCTGATGACAATTAACGGAGACGCCCACAAGCTAATCAGTGCAGACGCGAAACACACAGATTTCACCACAAAGTGCAAACACCCCGAGATCACGGTTTACCAACCCAACTCCTCTCCTCTGGACCGTAACCTTCCCAGTCCACCAGATACTGGAATCCTCGTCCCCTCCGTCTCGAGTCCAGAATACGATTAACTGAATATGTCGGTTCCCCATCTACAAGACGCGGCGGCGGGGGAACCGGAGTAGGTGGATTAATACATGCATAAAACACGGGTTTAATTTTGGACACATGAAAGGCGAGGTGTATCCTCTTGTACGCAGGAGGTAGTTTGAGGCGGACTGTCACCAGACTAATGATTTTGGTGATAGTGAACGGGCCGATAAATTTGGGAGCTAATTTATTAGATACAGATCACAGAGGAATGTTACTGGTAGAAAGCCACACTTTTTGACCTACGACGTAGATGGGAGGCTTTGACCGGTCTTGGCCTTAGTGCGCTCCCTCACCCGGAGCAGAGTCTCGCGGGCTCTGGTCCAGGTGCGGTGACACCTCTGGACAAACGCGTGAGCGGAGGGGACCGCGACTTCAGATTCCAGACTGGGAAACACTGGTGGCTGGTACCCTACACTACACTGAAACAGAGAGAGGCCCGTATCTGACACTGGCAATGAATTGTGGGCATACTCCACCATAGAGAGTTGTTGACTCCAGGAAGAAGGATTCTTGGAGACCAAACATCGCAACATCCTCTCTAAATCTTGGTTGGCTCGCTCAGATTGTCCGTTGCTTTGGGGATGATAACCCAAAGAAAAGTGACGCTCCTAACAATTTGTAAAACTCTTTCCAAAATTTGGATATAAACTGAGATCCCCTGTCCGAAACCACGTCTACCGGGAGGCCATGAAGCCGAAAGACGTGATCTAGAACAGTGACCGCTGTCTCCTTGGCTGTCGGTAATTTGGGCAAGGGAATGAAATGTGCCGCCTTCGAGAACCGGTCCACTATGGTCAAAACGACCGTCATGCCATTAGAGGGCGGGAGGGCGGTAACAAAATCTAGAGCGATGTGGGACCAGGGTCTCGAAGGGACAGACAGCGGTTGAAGAAGCCCATCAGGAGGTCGGTTAGATGACTTACCACTGGCACAAACTGAGCAAACCAAAACAAAATCGCAAACGTCGCGAGCCATACGTGGCCACCAGAATCGTTGTCTAACTAACCCATTAGTTCTACTTATCCCTGGGTGACAAGCCACATTAGAACAATGACCCCACTGAACAACTTCAGACCTTAACCCTTTAGAACCTAAGGCTAAATTTGGCCGTTTTCAGTCATTTTGGTTTTTTGAGTATAAAATTATAACATAATGTGGTATCTTAAAGTGTAAGGTGTAATTTTTTTTCAAAACAATTAAAGGCTTTCGGGAAATTACATTATTTTGTGTAATGAGTTAGTAAATAGAATTTAAATAGACAAAAAAATAAATAAAAACGGGAAGAAATTGTACTGGTTTTTATTTAGAAAAAATCTGAAAACTCATGATCGAAAGAATCTAATGCCTCAATCTTGAAAAAGGAACTATAATACATATATACAAGTCTTTTTGAGACACTGGATTGCACAGTTTTCACTCAGGAGCCATTTGTTGTACTGCAGTTCTCCAGATGTTTTTGGATCCTTCAATCCAGTCATTTAAATGTGGGGCTCTCTGAAGTAGTTCCTGTCTAATTGCAAGCATAGTCCCACATCACATTCCTGGCACTTCCATGGGGTGCTCCTTTTGCATCGTATGCAACTCTGTGAAAGGTCTTGAGTATCACTCACAGGAACAGGCAAATGATCACATCTCTCTCTCAGCCGGCCATCCAGGGGAACATCTGTGAGCATAGCAGCTAGCAGCTCCTGAAATTTTTGCAGTGTCATGAGCTTATCATGGTGGATGGCACACAGCTCTTTGTGTAAAATGAAGCTGTTGGTCACTGCAATGTCCAGGAAGTGCTGGAAAATGGTCACATACGATTTGTTTTATGGGGCACCGACTTTGTTCTGAGCATCTTGTTGGAGGTGTCAAGTCCCCCCATGTACTTATTGTACAGCTACAGCTGCGACCACAGCCCCGGCCCCTCTGAGATGGTGTTGTGTTTGATGTAGATGGCCCATTTGCTTCTTCATAAAGCAGCATGTGTTACAAACTCACTATATATGTACATAAAAATACTTTTCATTATGAAGCAATTTATTAGTATGAGAAAATTTGTAAAAACAATATATAAATATATAATAAATAACTATAATAATAATACAATAAAATAATACAAATAAAGCCTGCAGTTACTTACACACATTTGCATACACACAATCACACACACATGCATGCACCTACACACACACACATACAAATATACAGATATAGACATGAATGCATGCATGCACAAAGTCACGCATGCACGTACACACACACATTTGCATACACATCATAGACTGTATAAGATACACACATGCACACATACACAAACAGATACACATGCACACAAATACACACAAACAGATATACACGTACACACACACACAGATATACAAATGCACACATTAGCAGTAGCTCACACAAACACACATAAACGTATGCACACATGCATGCACACAAATATACACATACACGCACCTTTACTTACACACACACACACAGAGAGAGAGAGAGAGAGAGAGAGAGAGAGATGTCCATGCACTTACATACATTTTACATACAAATTATGTATGCATGCACACGCACCCATACACATAACGCTAACGTTACATGAGCAAATATGAACGCATGCATGCACATACGCGCTTACAAATGTTTGCAACGCACATATAAGTGTGTGAAACAGTGTTTTTTCGAAAACACTGACTATTCGTCTGACTATTTTATTCAATTCTCATCGTTTCATCAGCAAGAAACAAATAAATAAGCTTCACTTACCAATCCACGACTGGACCAAAGTCAGCAGCATATACCTCCTCATCGTAGGAATACAGACTCCGGGTCCGATGAATCATGTTCAGCCTCTTCCCAGGTGTCACCAGAGATCAAATCAATCGCCTCCTCTCGTGTAAAACCTTTTTCGCCATGTTTTTGTTCGTTTTTTGTTTATATTTCACTCTCTCAAACTTTCAAACCTGCTGCGCTCTGTATCTCCCGCTTCAACTCCGCCCTTCCCCCTCTCCATGAAAGCTGCTGTGATTTGCTGATGGAAAGCATGCAGTTACCATATTAAGCTGTATATTGTCATAAAGTGCAAGCTGTCTTCTATCAGACGCAATTTGATTTTTTTTTCATAGTGCAAACGGTTGCTGAGTTATGAAAACATTAAAACCGCATGGTAAATTGTGTCGGCGCCGACACGTTCGGTTTTAAAGGGTTAACTCCTCCGGCACAAATAAACGGTTCAGTGGGCAACCGGACGGAGGCGTTACCCCTTCTAAGGCCGTCTTGACCTTCGACTCGACCTCCCATACGAGTGCTGAGACCACTAATTTCTCAGGCAAAATACACTCTGGAGTTACCGGACGGGCAGAGGGATCAAAAAGACGTGACAAAGAGTCGGGTTTGACATTTTTGGAACCCGGGCGGTACGATAGGGTAAATTCAAAACGACCAAAAAAAGTGCCCACCGAGCCTGCCTGGAATTGAGTCTTTTGGCAGTTCTAATGTATTCTAAGTTCTTGATGTCGATCCAAACAATAAAGGGAACCCCTGAACCCTCCAACCAGTGACGCCATTCCTCTACGCAGCCTAGTGAACGCAGCCTTAGCTGCATCCGACCACCTGAACGGAGTACTGGGAGAGGTCAAGGCTGTCAGAGGTGAGGCTAGTTGGCTGAAATTACGTATGAAACATCGATAGAAATTGGCGAACCCCAGAAACCACTGTAGGGCCTTACGGGAATCTGGAGATGGCCAATCCATCACAGCCTTAACCTTGTCAGGGTCCATACGTATTCCCTCGGACGAGACGATATACCCTAGGAAGGGAACAGACTGTGCATGGAATTTGCATTTCTCCGCCTTGACAAAAAGCCCATTCTCAAGTAACCTCTGGAGCACTCGTCTGACATGTTGAACGTGTTCCTGGAGAGATGAAGAAAAAAATCAATATGTAATTCAGGTAAACATATATAAACTGTCATGTCTCTCGAAAGCTGAAGACATGAGTGGTAAAGGATAGGTATTCTTAATAGTGATGTTGTTCAGCTCTCGGTAATCAATGCAAGGTTGCAGAGAACCATCCTTCTTACCCACAAAAAAGAACCCCGCCCCCGCTGGAGATGAGCAAGGAAGGATTAACCCAGAGGCTAGGGAATCAGAAATGTATTTCTCCATGGCCTCCCTCTCAGGAATAGAAAGAGAGTATAACTTGCCCTTAGGCGGAGACTTACCTGACACTAAGTCTATGGCACAGTCGTAGGGACGATGTGGAGGGAGAGAACCAGCATGGGACTTACTGAACACTTCCTTCAGGCCCAGATACTCAACAGGCACGTTTGGCAAAACCATGTTCTCCTTCTGAAAGACAGGAACAGGGACAACAGAACAAGCAGAAACCAGACAAGACTCATGACATCTTTCACTCCACAATGTGACAGTGTTAAAACCCCATTTCACTCGTGGATTATGCTTGGATAACCAGGGGTGACCTAAAACAATGGGAGCAACAGGGGAGTCCATGAGAAAAAAGGATATGGTTTCTTGATGGTTTCCAGACGTGATCAGTGTGATGGGTTCTGTATGGTGCATGACACGAGGCAGGTCCTGGCCGTTGAGTGCGGTGACATGGATGGGGAGAGACACAGGAAGGACAGGAATGTTCAAGTGATGTGCAAGTGAAGAATCAATGAAATAACCTTTGGCTCCGGAGTCCAGAAGGGCGTGACACTCATGATGTTGATTCTTCCACCGCAGTTTCACCGGAAGGAGGGTCAATGATGTAGGTGAGGACTTCTCAGCGGAGATCCCACCTGATAGTAGCCTCAAATTTACTATCGGGCTGGCTCTTTTACTGGGCATGAGTAGTCGACAGAACCGACCGTGTTCTCTCGACTCAAGCGCCCCCTAACAGGAGAGAGGCCCAGGCGATTAATCTGTGCATCAACTCGTAAAGCCAGTTCGATGAGTCCGTTGAGAGTGGGGGGCAGCTCGAGGAGGTAGATCTCTTGCTGAACACGGTCAGATAACCCATGCAGGAATCTATCCCACTGCGCCGCCTCGTTCCACTGGCACGTGGCCGCCAGGGTGCAGAACTCGATGGAGTAGTCGGTTACTGAGGAAGAACCTTGACGGAGTTCCGAGAGTCGATGAGCAGCTTCCCTGCCGGTCGCGGCCCGGTCGAAGACTCTCCTCATTTCCTCAGAGAGGGCGCGGAACGAGGCACAACATGGGTGTATAAAGTAATTTAAAAAGTAAATTACTGTAAAAGTAATGTAACTGGTTTACAGATATTTACTGTGACTTTACGGTCAAATCTTTAACAGTGTACTACTAGGTACTTATACTATATTGACTGGGTTAAATAGAATTGCATTACTAAAAAGAGACTAAAAAACAATTTTTGTTGACTAAAACTACACAAATATAGTCATGGATAATTCTGACTAAAATGCAACTAAAATGCTCAGACTTTTAGTTGACTGAAACTTGACTAGACTAAACAGTGTGTGAGACACATACCCCCCCCCCCCCCCCTCTTAAAAATTTTGCATTTTAAATTATGAATGTCCATAGTCCCCCTCCTGAAACCTCTACCACCCCTTTGCCAGCCCAGGAAAAAAAATCTCTAGATCCGCCACTGGCGTCAAGTATGTCAGGGACATCCAGAATCAGCAACAGTAACAAGCAGAGGTTGGGGCAGGCAGCAGAGAATCACAGTCGGTATAAACAATCCAAGATCAGACACAGAAGGAACAAACACAGGGAAAACGTCCGGAAATGCCCAAATATGATTAAACATGGATTGGATCAGCCAGCAGCTAACTAACAGGTTGCTCAAGGTCGAGCAGACAGTGGCATTCAGCTCAGAGCGCAGCCGAGCCCAGGACTCTGATAATGGGTGACTCTATTTTCAGAAACATCAGTAGCAGTACTACAACATGCTGCCTTCCTCAAGCAATGGTCTCTGCAATGGAGTGTTTTAGGACAATATCTGCTTTTCCTCTATCATCCTTCAGCAGAGTGTGTCAATCCATTCAGCACACACACACATGGTCTGAGTTATCATGTGGTTGACATATCCCACAAGGACACTGATAATTCCATGCAGCCAAAACAAGCACTGCTGATATACACTATCCTGGTTGAGCCCTGCCCACAGAGCTCCTCACAGACAGACTGTGATGTATCAAAACAGCTACAAGATTCAGCACCCAAGGACAACTTTCTGAAAAAAAGCCAGGGAAGCCAGGACAACATACCACAGCCACCAGAAACACCAGACACAGCCCATCTCACAGACGCATTATGCCACTCTCCAGCATCTCCACTTCTGTGCTTTTCACAGAAAATGGAGTAATTGGTGTATGATAGGACTAAACCATCTCACTCAATTGCTGCATGCCCGCAGATATCAACAAAGAAATTGAGGAGCCCTTAAACCACCAAAGAATGTGGGCCCTGCTCCTGTGAGAGCTCTCTGACCGCTGCCACAATGCCAGGGCCCAAACCATCTATCTGCTGAAGGTGAACCAAAAACAACTGATAGCAGCTCTCAGTGATAGGTGTTGGGTCCCCGCTATAATAACAGCAACATTCACAAATGCCTACAGAACAAGCGGGAACGCAGTGTGCCTGTATCTTTCTCTATTTCAGTTTTATCACGTGAAAGAAAGTCTAAGGCCATCTCAAGCCGAAGAGCAAACTCATCTAATCTGCGGCCTATTATGCATCAGAATATGATTGATGTAAAGAAACAAAGCACAGCCATCAAGTTAGCATCTTTAAACATTCGCTCACTAAAAAAATAAATTCGTTTCTAATCAATGACTTTATAACCACAAACAATCTGGATATTATGTTTCTAAATGAAACATGGCTATAAGACAGCTGCAGTGCAACAGTCCTAAATGAAGCAGCCTCTCCTAAGTTTTCAAGCAAGTTTCATTTCATCAATACTTGTCTTTTGAATATCTAGGGATTGTGCTGAAAGGTGCTCCATGCATTCTGTTTATTGTTATTAAACATTTAATCACAGTGGTTGAAATGTTCCCTACTGATGATTAAGGACATAGCACTATCTGATCACGTCTGCATTTCCTTGATATTTTGATCTCTGCTACAACTGAATCTAGATCGATAGATTATATTATTTATGGAGGTTATATCTTTAACACCAAGCATTTCTGCGGACTCTGTTGATATTCTGCTTGATTCCTTCAACTCAAAAGTTAAGAATGTTATTGATGATATTGCTCCACTCATAGTCAGTAAGAGGAAAAACAGATAGAAATCAGTTAGGAGAAGTTCAAAAGCAGAAAAGAAAAGCCGAGCGGATGTGGCGGAAGACAGAACTTTAAATTCACTATAGCATCTATAAAGACAGCCCTCATGCTTTTAATGTGAAACTAGCCACAGCTAGACATAATTTCTTCTCAAACCTTATAAACAGTAACTTAAATAACACTCATACTCTTTTTGCCACTGTTGAGAGACTGACAACCCCCCCCCCCCAAGTCAGACTCCCAGTGAAATGCTTTCAGACAGCAAATGCAATGAGTTTGCATCCTTCTTTTCTGAGAAGATCATCAATATCGGGAAGGCGATTAGCACATCCTCAAGTAATGCAGAGGTCAGACAGATTAGGCCACAAAATCAACAATATACTATGTCTATTTTTGAACAACTGATAGCAAAATTCTGGAAGACCTAAAATCATAGTGCAGCACCTAAAATCATCAACCTGCTATCTTGACACAATTCTCACATCTTTTTTCAAAAATGTGCTTAACTGCTTAGAAGCAGATCTTTTAGAAGTGGTGAATGCCTCACTTCTCTCTGGGACATTTCCAAACTCCTTAAACATCAAACATGTGAAGTTTGAGGCAGATTGGACATTGTATGTGTGAGTTATAGCAACTTCATTTTTCGTGGTGAATCATCGAAATTCGCCAGGCCGCCACGGACACGCCCTTCAACGAAAACTCAAGATCTTCGCAATTTAACATCGCAAAGGACTTTAGATTAGGCATACCAAATTTGGTGTTGATTTGAAGAAATCTCTAGGAGGAGTTCATTAAAATACAACACATGGAAATGATCAAAATTACACAAAATTATGGAGTCTGATCCAACATGTGAAGTTTGGGGCAGATTGGACATTGTATGTCTGATTTACAGCAACTTCCTTTTTCATGGCGAAACATCGAAATTTGTCAGGCCGCCATGGACACGCCCTTTAACAAAACCTCAAGTCCTTCGCAATTTAACATCGCAAATGGCTTTAGATTACACTGACCAGGTTTGGTGTTGATCTGAATAAATCTCTAGGAGGAGTTCGTTAAAGTACAACCCCTGAAAATGGCAAAAACAGCGACAATTTTGCAGGGAAAATGCAAAATAACCGACTTCCTGTTGGGATTCGGATTTCATACCAAGAGACTTTTTTGTAGATATTGGTGAGTTACATGTGTATACCAATTTTTGTACATGTACTTGAAACATAGCTCGAGGCACACTCCGTTGAAAGTGTATAGGTGGCGCTATCGAGCCATTCTGCCACACCCGGTGGAATATTGGCCTGCAGATCTGTTCAGGTCAGGACTCTTATCACACATGTGACGTTTAGGGAAGATCGGACATTTTATGCCTGAGTTATAACATCTTTTATTCACATGGCGAGACATCGAACTTCGCCATGGTGCCGTGGACACGCCTTTTAACGAAAACTCAAGATCTTCACAATTTAGCATTGCACAGGCCTTTAGATTAGACTGACCACAAAAAATACGTTAATGTCATAAAATTTCTAGGAGTAGTTCTTCGCAGCATAAAATATGACACTTCCTGTTGCCAATAGGTAGCGCTATGACTATAACTGAATATGGGCATGCCAATCTATTCAGTTCCAGAGTCTTATCAACCATGTGAAGTTTGGGGCAGTTTTAACATTGTATGTCTGAGTTATAGCAACTTCATTTTTCATGGCGAATCATCGAAATTCGCCAGGCCGCCACTGACACGCCATTTGATGAAAACTCAAAATCTTCGCAATTCAACATCGCAAAGGCCTTTAGATTAGGCATACCAAATTTGGTGTAGATCTGAATAAGTCTCTAGGAGGAGTTCGTTAAAATACAATGCATGGAAATGGCAAAAATGACACAAAATTTGCTCATAATATTAAAAAGAACCGACTTCCTGTTGGGTTTAGAATTTTGCTCCAAGAGTCTTTTTTGTAGGTATTGGAGAGTTACGTTGTGTAAGTTGTGTGTACCGATTTTCATACATGTACCTGAAACATAGCTCGAGGCGCACACCGTTGAACGTGTATAGGTGGCGCTGTTGAGCCATTTTGCCACAACCACTTCTGAAACCCATATCATATGTAAATTTTCGCCAGTTCTGAGGTGTGTGCAAAGTTTCATGACTTTTTGAGTATGTTTAGGGCCTCAAAAATGCGATTAAGTTTGGAGAAGAATAATAAATATAGCTGCAAGCAGTGATGGCGGGCTCAAGCCACCAATGCCATCGCCACCCCGGTGGCATCAGGTAAACTGTGCCCAGCGGGCACATGTAATTCACAATATCCCTCTGGCAGTGAGGTTTTAAAGGATATGGCGGTTAAAGGGTTAATCCGAATCATCTAGACTTTAAAATCACATTCACAGAACAATATATATATATATATATATATATATATATATATATATATATATATATATATATATATATATATATATATATAGTAACACTTTACAATAAGATTTCATTTATAAACATTATGTTAACATGAACAATATTTATATAGCATTCATTCATGTCAGTTAATATTCCAAACTTAAACATTAAAACATTGTTTTATTGTGATATTTTTCCAAGCACATTTTACCAATTCCAAACCATATCAATCTTAATAACTACCATTATTTTTTATTTAATGATTTATGAGTGCTATACAATAGTCCAGGAAAGCTGGAAGAGGAAAAACTCCTTATATTCATGTGCAGAATTATTAGGCATGTTTTCTTTTACAGATGAAATGCGCTAAAAAAGAGTTTTAACTCAAACTGTTTTAACTCAAAATCGAAAATTATGAAATACCCATGAGAAATATCAAACACAAACGCAATACAGAAATGGATAAGTTAAGATTTGACCATTGTACAAAAATGCTGACTGGGTCATGAGGTCCGAAAAGAAGAAGAAAAAAAAAAACAGGTCAAGAAGAACTGACAAAAATAATTGCAAAATAATTAGGAATTAATGTGAAGATTAATTTTTAGTCAATTCTGCAAGACAGACTTTCAGGAAAGGAGGTGGAATAAAAATTAGCTCCTAAATCTTAATCCCGGGTTCTGAAAGATATATTCCTCAAACTATCGGACAAGAGGAGGTGGTGCTGGTCCTTCACAAGTCACTCTAATCTGTTCATAAAGCCTATATATAAAGTTTTAATATATAGTATTTCACAATACTTCATGGTATTCTAATTAAATCATTTTTTGGAATCTTTGATTTCTCAGAACCTGACACATTGTAATTCTGAGACTCCAGGAAAGTGGCAGTTCTGTAAAATGTTGGCGCTGGAGACTAAATGCTCCCTGATAGTTTCACACCTAATTCACTTAACACACACACACACACACACACACACACACACACACACATTACCCACAGTGACAGAGGGACAGAGTGACATCAGATGTATGATAGTTTTTTAATTTTCTATCATCCATATAGTGTTGTATATTCATGAAACCATGCATATTTCCTCAGAATGACTTGTCTTCTATGTGTACATTTTTTTGAAGCGTTTAGAAGCTGCACTTAAAAAAATAAAAGACATTTACTGGTTACTTTTTTACTGTTATTTCAAAAAATCACCACGACAAAACCATTCAAGCTATTCAAAATTCATTCGCACCTGTTCTGTAAGATTAATTCTTTAAACAGTGGTAAAAGAGGATGTGGTGCTGATCCTTCAAGAGTCACTCAAAACGTATCTGTCCATAAAGCCTATAAAGAATTATTTCTTAATTTACAGTTCACAATACTTCAGCTTGTTATTCTAATTAAGTGAGGGTCATTTTATCAGTAAAATACATAAAATTCATATTATTTTTCTTTGAAAGATTTCTATAAATGATTTAAATCATACTTGTTTCTACAATAATTATTTAAAAGTAATCCTATAGCTCCATCTGGTGGCCATTATTGGTACTAAGAATTGCAAGCTTGATTTATATGTTATGATAGTTTTAATTTTATGCTGGCTCTTGAAAATGATAAAGCTATGAAACTTACTGTGCTTCCTTCAAATGATGACTTCTACGTATATAAAAAATTATGAAGAGTTGGAATTAAACATTTTAAAGATATAGTAAAATAACTATTGTATTTTTTTATGTTACTTTAATAAATCGCTATGGCCACACCATTTAAGGTATCCTAAACCCATTCGAAATTTAACATCTTCAGTATATTGGCTTCATGTTAAAAAAGTTTGGTGTGAACTACTTGTGTCTTCTTGGAGGAGAATGAATTCATTTACAGGCTGAGTTTATCATAAATCCACAATAACATTTCTGAGTTCTGTATCAATCTGTGTTGTTGTTTGTTTATTTTTATTTTTTTTATTTTTCATAGGAAGATAACTGACCCTTTACTCTCCTTTTTAATAAATGTGCTTATAAACCAAGAACAAGCTATTTATAGCTGTATTTATAAACTGCTTACTACTGACTATTAATATTGGGACAAGGCTTTATGAAGCATGAACTGACTATTTACGAATGAGTGCAGTTATTATAAAGTGTTATCAATGCATTTGCTAATGTTAACAAATTAAATATTATTTTACAGTGTTATCTAATCCCTTAAATGATTTGTAAGTGTTTTGTAATGATTTTATTGACCTACAAGCATTTGTGAAAGTTCTGCTTGCATTACAGCTTAGTCTTGATCTGTGGGCTGAACAGATTACTGTTACATCCATGAGATTATGTAAATTCAAATAAATATCATGTCACAGGATGTCAGAGGTCAGTATCAAATTAGTTTGAAATTATTATTTGCAGCACAAATAAGGTTTTTTAGGATTTTTAAAAATCCCTAAAACTGTCAGAAAAGGATAAGGCCTAAGATTTCTATGTGAGTGGCTAAATTTGTTTGTTTTTATAACTATAATGCATAAACTATGAAACTATACAAAATGTATAAAAAAGTACAAGTTATTCTTTTCCAATGTTTTTTATTTATTTAATTTTTTTTTTTTTTTTTGGATTTACATTTTAAAAAATTTGCCTACGGCAATCATTCTAAACAGCTTGAATAAAACCTGTCAATATTTATTATAGACCACTATAACTGTGTATAATCTAACAAACAAGTTTATTATGAAAATAAAAGCGTGTACACCAGATAAATTGAATGATAAAGAAATTGCTAACAATAGTATAATAGCGCATGTTTTAGGTTTTTAGGCTTTTAGATGCAGAAATGGAAAAATCAAATGTAAAATAAAATGTAATTGATTTAATTAAATATAGATTAAGTCTTGTTAGAGCAAAATAATAAATCAATTCGTACACACATAAAAAAAGCAGCCAAGATGAATGAGTTTAATTTTTTATATAGATTAAAATTTAAGACAGAAGCAGCTGGTATATGCAGTCACTTAATATTAAAATCCAGTAGATCCACTTCAGATTTATTTCTCAACAGTTTATGTTCACGTGGCGGTTTTCGTTTATATTCGCCAAGCTATTATGTATTTTGAAATAATCTTGTCCGTGATGTGTTCGTTCTTACGACGAAAGGCAGAATCCTGCAGCTCGAGAGATCAATGTTATTCTGCCAGTCGCGCTTTCAAATAGTCTTGCGCACTTAAACGGGTCACAAACACCTGCATTTAGCTCGTGTTGTGTTATAATGGATGTATTGTGTGCATTTATGCCAATAATTTATTTTAAAAAGCTCTTAAATAAGAATTTGAAGAATTTGAACTTGTGACACTGTGCGCGCTGATCGGAGGCAGTGATTTCAGATAGGCAGCCGCAAATATTTCATTTTCACACAAACAGTTCAAAAACATCTTAATTTAGCTCTTGGTGTGCTCTAATTGGTGAATTGTGTGATATCGCTGCAATACTTTATTTTTAATAGCTATAAAACAAGAATAAATTAGTTTTTTCTGAGCTCATCATTCCACACGCTCTTGCTCAGAGCGGTGATTCATCTCTCGTGTTTCTCACATATCATTGACCACACATCAATTATTAATGAGCCCTGACCTGATAATAATCATATATGTTGGTTTAGCTTGTCAGTGTGAATTAAATCCAAGTATTTATTTGTATTTTAACCGATTTAAAAGTGAAACCAAAAGACAGTCTCCTCCCTTTTTTAGTCCGGGAATTGCACCTAGGGGCACATTTTCTCTCAGACAATGGAAGTCTAAGCACACTCACTCAAACAGATGGACAGAGTGAGATGAGATGTCTGACAGTTTTTTTTAATTTTCTGTTATCCATACAGTGTTGTAAAGTCATGAAACTATGCATATTTACTCAGAATAACTTTTTTTTTCTGTATGAAAAAAGGTTTTGAATTTTTTGGAATTTAAAAATGCAGGAAAATTAATAATTCCATCTTTACTGTCATTTAAAAAAATCACCACGACAAAACCATCCAAGCTATCCAAAACCCGTTCACAATTTAAGTTCCTCAATGTTTTTTCAACATGTAGACAAAGTTTGGTGTGTATAGTGTTACTCTCCTCTGAGCAGTATGCATTAATTCACAGCTAAATGTAAAAAACAATCCACATTCAAATCAAAATAGCCGACTTCCTGTTGGTCGTAGCTGATGACTGTGAATTAGAAAGTTGTCCGTCTTGATAAGAACAATTTTTGTACTGAGTTTGGTGTCTGTAGCTAAAACTAACCCCCCCACTTTTGACAAAAGGTGGCGCTATAGAGTGCCTCTTCCACGCCCTCTTATGAACTTTTGCCAGTGTCTAGCTGTCACTAATACTGATATATGTTCTGAGTTTGATGAAATTCTAAGCATGTTATATGCCTCAAAATCACCTGAGAAGTATTCCAGTTTGACATGTTGCCACGGCAACAATATTTTTAGATATCAATATCCCCCCAGCAGATTTATATCGGCTGTGTTTTAACATTATTCTGATGAAGTTTGAAGAAAATCGAGTAAAATTAAGATGCTGAATTCAAAGCATTTTGAAAATGACACACTTCCTGCTGCCAGTTGGTGGCGCTATAACTTTGACTCCTAATAGTCACATATATGCGATCGACATCATACAATGAATAATCTGATGAAGTTTGATTAAAATTAGGAAATGTATGTGGATGGTATTAGACACTTCCTGTTTCTCAATTCTCGCCATAAATTCAACGCCTCGCTACGAGCAAACCGTTCGAGATATCAAAAATCCCCTGGCAATTTTTCATCCCCAATGTCTTGAGATCATGTTGACCGAGTTTGGTGGCAATCGAGTAAAAAACCTATGACAAGTATATCAAATTCCAGAGCATGCGCTTTTTACATAACTCTAAATAGCTGACTTACTGTTGGGCGAAGCCTATGACATGCAATACGAAAGTTGTCCGGCACGATGAGATCTATATGTGTACTGAGTTTCATATTAATACGTGCAAGTATGTGTGAGCTATACATCAACATTTATGACTGTGTTCCAGGGGGCGCCGTAGAGCCCCTGTGCCACGCCCGGGTCCCAACCTCTGCAGGCTCCTTAAGACCACAGATTGAGTATGTTAAGGACTCCAAAAGCCCCCACAACTTTGACGAAAAATATGAATAATAAACCCTAAATAGCCAACTTCCTGTTGGGCGGAGCCTATGATATGCAATACGAAAGTTGTTTGTATTGATGAGTTCTATATGTGTACCGAGTTTCGTGTGTCTACGTAAAAGTATGTATGATATATGGCCCTCCATATTCCAGGGGGCGCTGTAGAGCCCCTGTGCCACGCCCGTGTATCAGTCTCTGCCCGGCCCTAATGTCCGCAGGTTCCAATGTTTGTGCAAATTTTCAAGACTTTTTAAGCATGTTAAGGGCCCCAAAAGCCCCCGTAACGTTAGAAAATAATAATAATAATAATAATAATAATAATAATAATAATAATAATAATAATAATAAAAAATAATCCTAAGGAAAACAATAGGGCTCTCGCCCTCCAGGCTTGAGCCCTAATAATAATAATTAAAGCTGCAAGCAGCGATGAACGGGCCCTCGCACTCGGGCTCACCGGCAGCGAGTGTCTTTAGTAAATAGGTGAGCGGTGAGAAATATGCATTTAAACTCATAAATATAAGTGGAATATATCAAAGTTATTCCATATATGTGCCAATCTTCCTGTTGCCAGCAGGTGGCACTATCATTATAATGGAATATTGGCCTTCAGTTGTGTTCAGGGCAGGACTCTTATCGAAAATGTAAAGTTTGGGGAAGATCGAACATTTTATGCCTGAGTTACAACAACTTCCTTTACTGTGGCGAAACAACACATTTTGTCATGGCGCCATGGACACGCCCTTTAAAAAAAAAAACAAGATCTCCATAATTTAGCATTGCACAAGCCTATAGATTAGACTGACCACAAAAAAAAAAAAAAAACATTAATGTCATACTATTTCTAGGAGTAGTTTGTCGCAGCGTAAAACATGCCACTTCCTGTTGCTAGCAGGTGGCGCTATGGCTATAACTGAATATGAGCATGTAGATCTGTTAAGGGCAGAAGTCTTATCTAACATGTGAAGTTTGGGGCAGATTGGGCATTGTATGTCTGAGTTACAGCAACTTCCTTTTTCATGGCGAAACATCAACATTTGTCAGGCCGCCATGGACACGCCTTTTAACGAAACCTCAAGATCTTCGCAATTTAACATTGTAAAGGCCTTTAGATTTAACTGACCAAGTTTACTGTTGATCTTAATAAATCTCTAGGAGGAGTTCGTTAAAGTACAACCCCTGAAAATGGCAAAAACAGCGAAAATTTTGCAGAGAAAATTCTAAATACCCGACTTCCTGTTGGGATTCGGATTTCGTACCAAGATACTTTTTTGTAGGTATTGGAGTGTTACATATGTGTACCGATTTTTGTACATGTACGTGGAACATAGCTCGATGCACACTCCGTTGAATGTGTTTAGGTGGCGCTATTGAGCCATTTTGCCACAACCATTGGAATAATGGCCTTCAGATGTGTTCAGGCCAGGACTCTTATCACACATGTGAAGTTTGGGGAAGATCGGACATTTTATGTCTGAGTTATAACATATTTTATTCCCATGGCAAGACATTGAACTTTGTCACGGCGCCATGGACACGCCCTTTAACGAAAACTCAAGATTTTCACAATTTAACATCATACAGGCCTTTACATTAGGCATACCAAATTTGGTGTTGATTTGAAGAAATCTCTAGGAGGAGTTCGTTAAAATACAACGCATGGAAATGGCAAAAATGACAAAAAATGTGCTCATAATATTAAAAATAACTGACTTCCTGTTGGGTTTAGAATTTTGCTTCAAGAGTCTTTTTTGTAGGTATTGATGTGTTACATGTGTGTACCGATTTTCATACATGTACGTGAAATGTAGCTCGAGGCGCACACTGCTGAACGTGCATAGGTGGCGCTGTCGAGCCATTTTGTCACGCCCACTTCTGAAACCCATATCAGACGTAAATTTTCGCCATTTCGGAGGCGTGTGCAAAATTTGGTGACTTTTTGAACATGTTTAGGGCCTCAAAAATGCGATTCATTTTGGAGAAGCGGAATAATAATAATAAATATAGCTGCAAGCAGCGATGGCGGGCTCAAGCCATCAGTGCAACGCCACCACTGTGGCATCAGGTAAATTGTGCTCAGCGGGCACATGCATTCAATAGCCTTCTGGCAGTCAGATTTTAAGGGATACGGCAGTTAAAGGGTTAATCCGAATCATCTAGACTCTGAAATCACATTCACAGAACCATACATATAACTTTAATAACACTTTACAATAATATTTCATTCATAAACGTTAACTATGTTAACATGAACAATAATTATTTTAAGATAATTAACAATAATTAGGTTAAGACTTGACCATTGGACAAAAAATGGTGACTGGGTCAAGGGGGCAGAAGAAAAAAAAAACAGTGAAGAAATGACAAAAAGAATTGCAAAAGAATTAAGAATTAATGTGAAGATTAATTTTTAGTCAATTCTGCAAGACAGACCTATCAGGATAGGAGATGGAATAAAAATAAGCTCCTAAATCTAATGCCAGATTCTGGAAGATATATTCGTCAAAGTGTCGTACAAGAGTCACTCAGAACCCATCTGTTCATAAAGCCTATATATAAAGTCTCAATATATAGTATTTCACAATACTTCATGCTATTCTAATTAAGTCATTTTTGGGATCTTTTAAGTCTCTCAGAACCTGACACCTTGTAATTCTGGAGACACCAGGAAAGTTGCAACTCTGAAAAATTGTGGTACTGTAGACTAAATGTTCCCTGATAGTTTTACATCTAATTCTTCACTTTAATTATTAATTATTTTCCAGTTAATGTGTTTCTGTTCTTCTCCACTTGTTTTTTTCTGACCCCTGTGACCCAGTAAGCATTTTGCTGTCCAGTCGTTATGTCTTAACTCTGCAATTACTGTACTGTACTTATTTTGAATATTTCTCATGGGGATCTAATAATTTTGGATTTTCAGTCTGAGTTAAACCTTTGTTTTTGGATCATTTTATCAGTAAAGGAAAAAATGCCTAATAATTCTTCACACCTGAATATAAAGGAGTTTTTTTCTTTTCCAGTCTTCATGGTCAACTACGTATATATCACACTCGTTGCCTTCTCTAGTGCAGCTCAACCAATTTACATCCCATTCGTCCGTATTTGTGATATCACAAATTCTGGAAAATATTTGTTGTAGTCCAAACAAGTTGTTTGTTGTTATTTTCTAAAATGTGATTTTTGTTAAATAAAATTTCTCCTATTGAATTGGACTTTGAGCTTTGAATCTTTGCAGAACTTTTTTATGCTGAAACAACAACATTACAGACTAACTAAAGTTGAAAGTGTGAAACAGCATAATAACACTCCTTTCATAGGCATTATTAAGTATTTAATAAATACAGCTATAAATATTTTGTTCTTGAGCACATCTATAAAGTTCAATCATTGTATTTTCATACTTTTTTAAGGATCTTTTTATCATTTATAAGTTAAGTTATTTACAAAAATGAAATATAAACAAATGCAATATATATATATATATATATATATATATATATATATATATATATATATATATATATATATATAATGTACTGGCTTTCCAATGCCGTTGCCATTGATAATAGGAGTAAGCAAGTTTAGAACACCTACAAACAAGAGTCCATGCAGACGGATGTAGATGCATAACTCTTAAATTCAGATAAATGTCATGTCATGTCACAGGATGTCACAGGTCAGTATCAAATGAGTCTGAAATTATTATTTGCAGCACAAATAAGGATTCTTAGGATGTTTTTAAATCCATAAAACTGTCAGAAAAGGATAAGGCCTAAGATATATCTTAGGCTGTAATTAAAGGGGGAAAAAAACACCACCATTAGCAACAACAAAAACAATAAACATTTAAAATACTGATTTTCCCCCCCTGATGATTAAAGAGATGATTAGGTCTCTCTCTCTCTCTGTCTCTCTCTCTGCCAGATAGCCCCTCCCCTCCCTACAATTCACACACACTGTCAGTCACCAAAAATTCAGTCAGTCACCAACCCCCTCACACTCCCCCTCCCTCTCCCTCTCCCTCTCGCCCTCCCTTCCCTCGCACTGACAGAGTGGCCAGAGTGAGATCATGTCAGTTAAGAAGTCTGACAGTTTTTTAATTTTCTGTTGTCCATACAGTGTTGTAAAGTCATGAAACTATGCATATTTCCTCAGAATGATTTGATCTCTGCTTTGAAATGTGTGGAAGCTGCAATTTAAAAATACAAGCCAATTAATGATTCCCTTTTCACTGTCATTTCAAAAAATCACCACAACAAAACCGTTCAAGCTAACCAAAATCCATTCGCAATTTAAGTTCCTCAATGTTTTTGCAACATGTAGACAAAGTTTGGTGTGTAATTCACAAAATAATTTTCCCAAAGATCCATATTTAAATCAAAATAGCGGACTTCCTGTTGGTTGTAGCTTATGACTGTGAATTAGAAAGTTGTCTGTCTTGATAAGAACAATTTATGTGCCAAGTTTGCTGTCTGTAGCTAAAACTAAATAAAATGCATTATTAGTATTATTATTATTATTACTATTATTATTATTAGCTGTACACTTGATAAAAATAAATAAATATAAACTTATGCAATTGTATATATATATATATCTATATATATATATATATATATATATATATATATATATATACATAAATTCAAGTGTACAGTTTTCTTTTATTGCATCTTGAAATAAATATTTCAGAGTTCTGTGTTTATTTATTTATTTTTTTATTTTTTTTAATTTTAGGAAGATTACAGCCTTTAATCTCCTCAAAATAAATGTGCATATAAACCATGAACAATTTTATTATAGCTGTATTTATAAAATGCTTACTAAAATATTAATTTTGGGAGAAGTCTATATAAAGCATGAACTGACTATTTACTAATGCTTAGCTAAGGAGTGCAGCTATTATGAAGTTTTACCAATGCATTTACTAATGTTAACAATTAAAGTAACAAATTAAAATTAATTAAAGTGTTACCAAATCCTTAAATAATTTAAAAGTGTTTTGTTATGATCTCATTAACCTATAAGCATTTGTGAAATAGTTAAATAGCTTGCATCACAGCTTAGTCTTCATCTCTGAGCTGAACAGGTTTACTGTTACATCCATGAGATTATGTAAACTCAAATAAATGTCATGTCACAGGGTTTCAGAGGTCAGTATCAAATGAGTTTGAAATTATAATTTTCAGCACAAGTATTTTTAGAATTTTTTTTTTTAATCCCTGAAACTGTCAGAAAAGGATAAGGCCTAAGAGATTTCTTAAGCTGTAATGAAAACAGCACAATTAGCAACAACAACAAAAAAATAACAATACATTCCTCACACAGAGTGACAGAGTGAGATCAGATGTCTGACAGTTGTTTAATTTTCTTTTAATCATACAATGCTGTAAAGTCATGAAACTATGCATATTTCCTCAGAATCACTGGTTTTCTAAATGAAAAATGTTTTTTAAAGGTTTGGAAGCTGCAATTTAAAAATGCAAGATAATTAATGTTTCACTCTTTACTGTTATTTCACTTATTTTACTCTTAATAGTCACATATATACGATCGCTATCATACAACGAACAAACCAATGAAGTTTGATCAAATTCAGGAAATGTATGTGGATGTTATTAGACATTTCCTGTTTCTCATTTCTAGCCATAATTTCCACGCCTCGCCATGGGCAAACCGTTCGAGATATCAAAAATCCCCTCGCAATTTTTCATCCCCAATGTCTTGAGATCATGTTCACAGAGTTTCATGGCGAACGGGTTGAAAACCTCAGAGAAGTATTTCAAATTCCAGAGCATGCTTTTTTTAAACAGCCCTGAATAGCTGACTTCCTGTTGGGCGGAGCCTATGACATAAAGTGTGAAAGTTCTTTGGCTCAATGAGATCTATAAGTGTACCGAGTTTCATATAAATACATGCAAGTGTGTGTGAGCTATGGTTCAAGATTTCTGAAGGTGTTCCAGGGGGCGCTGTAGAGTCCCTGTGCCACGCCCGGGTCCCAGCCTCTGCAGCGTCCTGATGGCCGCAGATTTCAATGTGTGTGCCAATTTTCAAGAGTTTTTGAGCAAGTTAAGGCCCCTAAAAACCCCCGGAAGGTTTAATAAAAAATAAAAAAAAATAATAAGAATAATCCTTAGAAGAACAATAGGGCTCTTCGCCCCTTCGGGCTTGAGCCCTAATAACAAATAATCCTAAGGAAATCAATAGGGCTCTCGCCCTCCAGGCTTGAGCCCTAATTAAAGCTGCAAGCAGCGATGAACGGGCCCTCGCACCCGGGCTCACCGGCAGCGAGTGGCTTTAGTAAATAGGTGAACAGTGAGAAATATGCGTTTAAACTCATAAATATATGTAGAATATATCAATGTTTATTCCATATATGTGCCAATCTTTGTGTTGCCAGCAGGTGGCGCTATCATTATAATGGAATATTGGCCTTTAGATGTGTTCAGGGCAGGACTCTTATCGCACATTTGAAGTTTGGGGAAGATTGAACATTTTATGCCTGAGTTACAACAACTTCTCTTGCTGTGGCGAGACATCAAATTTTGTCTTGGCGTTATGGACACGACCTTTAACAAAAACTCAAGATCTCCACAATTTAACATTACACAGGTCTTTAGATTTGACTGATCACAAAAAATACATTGATGTCATAAAATTTCTAGAAATAGTCTGTCACAGTGTAAAATGTGTCACTTCCTGTTGCCAATAGGTGGCGCTATGACTATAACTGAATATGGGCATGTAGATCTGTTCAGGTCAAGAGTCTCATCCAACATGTGAAGTTTGGGGCAGATTGGACATTGTATGTCTGAGTAACAGCAACTTCCTTTTTCATGGCGAAATATCGAATTTTGTCAGGCCGCCATGGACACGCCCTTTAACGAAACCTCAAGTCCTTCGCAATTTAACATCGCAAATGGCTTTAGATTACACTGACCAAGTTTGGTGTTGATCTGAATAAATCTCTAGGAGGAGTTCGTTAAAGTACAACCCCTGAAAATGGCAAAAACAACACCAATTGTGCAGGGAAAATTCAAAATAACCGACTTCCTGTTGGGATTCGGATTTCGTACCAAGAGACTTTTTTGTAGATATTGGTGAGTTACATGTGTGTACCAATTTTTGTACATGTATGTGAAACATAGCTCGAGGCACACTCCGTTGAATGTGTATAGGTGGCACTATCGAGCCATTCTGCCACACCTGGTGGAATATTGGCCTGCAGATCTGTTCAGGTCAGGACTCTTATCACACATGTGAAGATTGGGGAAGATCGGACATTTTATGCCTGAGTTATTTCATCTTTTATTCACATGGCGAGACATCGAACTTTGCCATGGTGCCGTGGACACGCCTTTTAACGAAAACTCAAGATCTTCACAACTGAACATCGCACAGGCCTTTAGATTAGACTGACCACAAAAAAGACATTGATGTCAAAAAATTTCTGGGAGTAGTTCGTCACAGCGTAAAATATGTCACTTCCTGTTGCCAATAGGTGGCGCTATGACTATAACTGAATATGGTCGTGTCAAACTGTTCAGGACAGGAGTCTCATCAAACATGTGAAGTTTGGGGCAGATTGGTCATTGTATGTCTGAGTTATAGCAACTTCCTGTTTCTTGGCGAATCATCGAAATTCACCAGGCCGCCACACACAGGCCCTTCAACGAAAACTCAAAAGCTTCGCAATTTAAAATCGCAAAGGCCTTTAGATTAGGCATACCAAATTTGGTGTTGATCTGAATTAATCTCTAGGAGGAGTTCGTTAAAATACAACGCATGGAAATGACAAAAATGACACAAAATTTGCTCATAATATTGAGCTGTTGCCAATAGGTGGCACTATGACTATAACTGAATATGGGCATGTAGATCTGTTAAGGGCAGAAGTCTTATCTAACATGTGAAGTTTGGGGCATTTTGGACATTGTATGTCTGAGTTACAGCAACTTCCTGTTTCATGGCGAAACATCGAAATTTGTCAGGCCTCCATGGACACACCCTTTAACGAAACCTCAAGATCTTCGCAATTTAACATCGCAAAGGCCTTTAGATTACACTGACCAAGTTTGGTGTTGATCTGAATAAATCTCTAGGAGGAGTTCGTTAAAGTACAACCCCTGAAAATGGCAAAAACAACACCAATTTTGAAGGGAAAATTCAAAATAACTGACTTCCTGTTCAGATTCGGATTTCATACCAAGAGACATTTTTGTAGGTATTGGTGTGTTACATGTGTGTCCCGATTTTTGTACATGTACGTGAAACGTAGCTCGAGGCGCACTCCATTGAATGTGTATAGGTGGCGCTATTGAGCCATTTTGCCACACCTGATGGAATATTGGCCTCCAGATGTGTTCAGGCCAGGACTCTTATCACACATTTGAAGTTTGGGGAAGATCGGACATTTTATGCCTTAGCTATAACATATTTAATTCCCATGGCGAGACATCGAACTTTGTCACAGCGTCATGGACACGCCCTTTAATGAAAACTCAAGATCTTCACAATTTAACATCGCATATGCCTTTAGAATAGACTGACCACAAAAAAGACATTGATGTCAAAAATTTCTAGGAGTAGTTTGTCGCAGCGTAAAATATGTCACTTCCTGTAGCCAATAGGTGGCACTATGACTATAACTGTATATGGGCATGTCAATCTGTTTAGGTCAGGAGTCTTATCCAACATGTGAAGTTTGGGGCAGATTGGACATTGTATGTGTGAGTTATAGCAACTTCCTGTTTCATGGCGAATCATCGAAATTCGCCAGGCTGCCACGAACACGCCCATTGACGAAAACTCAAAATCTTCGCAATTTAACATCGCAAAGGCCTTTAGATTAGGCATACCAAATTTGGTATTGATCTGAATAATAATGGTATTGAAGGAGTTCGTTAAAATACGAAGCATGGAAATGACAAAAATTACACAAAATTTGCTCATAATATTAAAAATAACTGACTTCCTGTTGGATTTAGAATTTTGGTCCAAGAGTCTTTTTTGTAGGTATTGGTATGTTACATGTGTGTGCTAATTTTCGTGCATGTACGTGAAACATAGCTCGAGGCGCACACCGTTGAACGTCTAAAGGTGGCGCTGTCGAGCCATTTTGCCACACCCACTTCTGAAACCCATATCAGACGTAAATTTTCGCCAGGTATGAGGTGTGTGCAAAGTTTCATGACTTTTTGAGCATGTTTAGGCCCTCAAAAATGCGATTCATTTTGGAGAAGCGGAATAATAATAATAAATATAGCTGCAAGCAGCGATGGCGGGCTCAAGCCACCAATGCCATCGCCACCCCGGTGGCATCAGGTAAACTGTGCCCAACGGGCACATGCATTCACAATATCCCTCTGGCAGTGAGGTTTTAAAGGACATGGCAGTTAAAGGGTTAATCCGAATCATCTAGACTTTAAAATCACATTCACAGAACAATATATATATATATATAACTTTAGTAACACTTTACAATAAGATTTCATTTATAAACATTATGTTAACATGAACAATATTTATATAGCATTCATTCATGTCAGTTAATATTCCAAACTTAAACATTAAAATATTGTTTTATTGTGATTTTTTTCCAAACACATTTTACCAATTGCAAACCATATCAATCTTAATAACTACCATTATTTTTTATTTAATCATTTATGAGTGCTATACAATAGTCCAGGAAAGCTTGAAGAGAAAAACTCCTTATATTCATGTGTGCAGAATTATTAGGCATGTTTTCTTTTACAGATTGAATGCGCTAAAAAAAGAGTTTTAAATCAAACTGTTTTACTCAAAGTCGAAAATTATGAAATACCCATGAGAAATATCAAACACAAATGCAATACAGAAATGGATAAGTTAAGACTTGACCATTGTACAAAAAATGCTGACTGGGTCATGAGGTCAGAAAAGAAGAAGAAAAAAACAGGTCAAGAAGAACTGACAAAAAGAATTGCAAAATAATAAGGAATTAATGTGAAGATTATTTTTTAGTCAATTCTGCAAGACAGACTTTCAGGAAAGGAGGTGGAATAAAAATGACATCCTAAATCTTAATCACGGATTCTGGAAGATATATTCCTCAAACCATCGGACAAGAGGAGGTGGTGCTGGTCCTTCACGAGTCACTCTAATCTGTTCATAAAGCATATATATAAAGTCTTAATATATAGTATTTCACAATACTTCATGGTATTCTAATTAAATCATTTTTTGGAATCTTAGATCTCTCAGAACCTGACACATTGTAATTCTGAGACTCCAGGAAAGTGGCAGTTCTGTAAAATGTTGGCGATGGAGACTAAATGCTCCCTGATAGTTTCACACCTAATTCACTTAACACACACACAAACACACACACACACACACACACACACACACACACACACACATTACCCACAGTCACAGAGGGACAGAGTGACATCAGATGTATGATAGTTTTTTAATTTTCTATCATCCATATAGTGTTGTATAGTCATGAAACTATGCATATTTCCTCAGAATGACTTGTCTTCTATGTGTACATTTTTTTGAAGTGTTTAGAAGCTGCACTTTAAAAAAATAAAAGACATTTACTGGTTACTTTTTACTGTTATTTCAAAAAATCACCACGACAAAACCATTCAAGCTATCCAAAATTCATCCGCACCTGTTCTGTAAGCTACATTCTTTAAACAGTGGTAAAAGAGGATGTGATGCTGAACCTTCAAGAGTCACTCAAAACGTATCTGTCCATAAAGCCTATAAAGAATTATTCTTAATATACAGTTCACAATACTTCAGCTTGTTATTCTAATTAAGTGAGGGTCATTTTATCAGTAAAATACATATTATTTTTCTTTGAAAGATTTCTATAAATGATTTAAATCATACTTGTTTCTACAATAATTATTTAAAAGTAATCATATCGCTCTATCTGGTGGCCATTATTGGTACTAAGAATTGCAAGCTTGATTTATATGTTATGATAGTTTAAATTTTAAAGATATAGTAAAATAACTATTGCATTTTTTTATGTTACTTTAATAAATCGCTATGGCCACACCATTTAAGGTATCCTAAACCCATTCGCAATTTAACATCTTCAGTATATTGGCTTCATGTTAAAAAAGTTTTGTGTGAAGTACTTGTGTCTTCTTGGAGGAGTATGAATTCATTTACAGGCTGATTTTATCATAAATCCACAATAAAATTTCTGAGTTCTGTATCAATCTGTGTTGTTGTTTGTTTATTTTTATTTTTTAATTTTTCATAGGAAGAAAACTGACCCTTTACTCTCCTTTTTAATAAATGTGCTTATAAACCAAGAACAAGCTATTTATAGCTGTATTTATAAACTGCTACTACTGACTATTAATATTGGGACAAGACTTTATAAAGCATGAACTGACTGTTTACTAATGATTGCAGTTATTATAAAGTGTTATCAATGCATTTGCTAATGTTAACAAATTAGACATTATTTTACAGTGTTATCAAATCCCTTAAATGATTTGTAAGTGTTTTGTAATGATTTTATTGACCTACAAGCATTTGTGAAAGTTCTGCTTGCATTACAGCTTAGTCTTGATCTGTGAGCTGAACAGATTTACTGTTACATCCATGAGATTATGTAAATTCAAATAAATATCGTGTCACAGGATGTCAGAGGTCAGTATCAAATTAGTTTGAAATTATTATTTGCAGCACAAATAAGGTTTTTTAGGATTTTTAAAAAATCCCTAAAACTGTCAGAAAAGGATAAGGCCTAAGATTTCTATGTGAGTGGCTAAATTTATTTGTTTTTATAACTATAATGCATAAACTATGAAATTATACAAAATGTATAAAAAAGTACAACATTTATTCTTTTCCATTTTTTTTTTATTTAAAAAAAACATTTTTGGATTTACATTTTTAAAAAATTAGCCTACGGCAATCATTCTAAACAGCTTGAATAAAACCTGTTAAGATTTATTATAGACCACCGTAACTGTGTATAATCTAACAAACAAGTTTATTATGAAAATAAAAGTGTGTACACCAGATAAATTGGACGATAAAGAAATTGCTAACAATAGTATAATAGAGCATTTTTTAGGTTTTTAGGCGTTTAGATGCAGAAATGGACAAATCAAATGTAAAATAAAATGTAATTGATTTAATTAAATATAGATTAAGTCTTGTTAGAGCAAAATAATAAATAAATACGTACACACATTAAAAAAGCAGCCAAGATGAATGAGTTTCATTTTTTATATAGATTAAAATTGAAGACAGAAGCAGCTAGTATATGCGGTCACTTTAATATTAAAATCCAGTAGATCCACTTCAGATTTATTTCTCAACAGTTTATGTTCACGTGGCTGTTTTCATTTATATTAGCCAAGCTATTATGTATTTTGAAATAATCTTGTCCGTGATGTGTTCGTTCTTACGACGAAAGGCAGAATCCTGCAGCTCGAGAGATATATGTTATTCTGCCAGTCGCGCTTTCAAATAGTCTTGCGCACATAAACGGGTCACAAACACCTGTATTTAGCTCGTGTTGTGTTATAATGGGTGTATTGTGTGCATTTATGGCAATAATCTATTTTAAAAAGCTCTTAAACAAGAATAAATTCGTTTGTTTTGAACTTGTGACACTGTGCGCGCTGATCGGAGGCAGTGATTTCAGATATAGGCAGCCGCAGATATTTCATTTTCACACAAACAGTTCAAAAACATCTTAATTTAGCTCTTGGTGTGTTCTAATTGGTGAATTGTGTGATATCGCTGAAATACTTTATTTTTAATAGCTATAAAACAAGAATAAACTCTTTTTTTCTGAGCTCATCATTCCACACGCTCCTGCTCAGAGCGGTGATTCATCTCTCGTGTTTCTCACGTATCACTCACCACACATCAATTATTAATGAGCCCTGAACCTGTAATAATCATATATGTTGGTTTGGCTTGTCAGTGTGAATTAAGTCCAAGTATTTATTTGTATTTTAACCGATTTAAAAGTAAAACCAAAAGAGAGTCTCCTCCCTTTTTTAGTCCGGTAACTGCACCTGTAGGGGCGCATTTTCTCTCAGACAATGGAAGTCTAAGCACACACACTCAAACAGAGGGACAGAGTGAGATGAGATGTCTGACAGTTTTTTAATTTTCTGTTATCCATACAGTGTTGTAAAGTCATGAAACTATGCATATTTCCTCAGAATGACTTTTTTTTCTGTATGAAAAAAGGTTTTGAAGTCTTTGGAATTAAAAAATGCAGGGAAATTAATAATTCCATTTTTACTGTCATTTAAAAAAACACCACGACAAAGCCATCCACGCTATCCAAAACCCATTCACAATTTAAATTCCTCAATGTTTTTTCAACATGTAGACAAAGTTTGGTGTGTATAGTGTTACTCTCCTCTGAGCAGTATGCATTAATTCACAGCGAAATATAAAAAACAATCCACATTCAAATCAAAATAGCCGACTTCCTGTTGGTCGTAGCTGATGACTGTGAATTAGAAAGTTGTCCGTCTTGATAAGAACAATTTTTGTACTGAGTTTGGTGTCTGTAGCTAAAACTAACCCCCCCACTTTTGACAAAAGGTGGCGCTATAGAGTGCCTCTTCCACGCCCTCTTATGAACTTTTGCCAGTGTCTAGCTGTCACTAATACCGATATGTGTTCTGAGTTTGATGAAATTCTAAGCATGTTATATGCCTCAAAATCACCTGAGAAGTATTCCAGTTTGACATGTTGCCACGGCAACAATATTTTTAGATATCAATATCCCCCCAGCAGATTTATATCGGCTGTGTTTTAACATTATTCTGATGAAGTTTGAAGCAAATCGAGTAAAAATAAGATGCTGAATTCAAAGCATTTTGAAAATGACACACTTCCTGCTGCCAGTTGGTGGCGCTATAACTTTGACTCCTAATAGTCACATATATGCGATCGACATCATGCAATGAATAATCTGATGAAGTTTGATTAAAATTAGGAAATGTATGTGGATGGTATTAGACACTTCCTGTTTCTCATTTCTCGCCATAAATTCAACGCCTCGCTACGAGCAAACCATTTGAGATATCAAAAATCCCCTGGCAATTTTTCATCCCCAATGTCTTGAGATCATGTTGACCGAGTTTGGTGGCAATCGAGTAAAAAACCTATGACAAGTATATCAAATTCCAGAGCATGCGCTTTTTACATAACTCTAAATAGCTGACTTCCTGTTGGGCGGAGCCTATGACATGCAATACGCAAATTGTTTGGCACAATGAGATCTATATGTGTACTGAGTTTCATATTAATACGTGCAAGTATGTGTGAGCTATACATCAACATTTATGACTGTGTTCCAGGGGGCGCCGTAGAGCCCCTGTGCCACGCCCGGGTCCCAACCTCTGCAGGCTCCCAAAGGCCACAGATTCCAAAATGTGTGCAAATTTTCAAGAGTTTTTGAGTATGTTAAGGACTCCAAAAGCCCCCACAACTTTGATGACAAATATGAAAAATAAACCCTAAATTGTCAACTTCCTGTTGGGCGGAGCCTATGATATGCAATACGAAAGTTGTTTGTATTGATGAGTTCTATATGTGTACCGAGTTTTGTACGTCTACGTACAAGTATGTATGATATATGGCCCTCCATATTCCAGGGGGCGCTGTAGAGCCCCTGTGCCACGCCTGTGTATCAGTCTCTGCCCGGCCCTAATGGCCGCAGGTTCCAATGTGTGTGCCAATTTTCAAGACTTTTTAAGCATGTTAAGGGCCCCAAAAGCCCTCGTAAAGTTAGAAAAAATAAATAAAATAAAATAATAATAATAATAATAATAATAAAAAATAATCCTAAGGAAAACAATAGGGCTCTCGCCCTCCAGGCTTGAGCCCTAATAATAATAATAAACGGAGCAATTCCAAATGCTCGGGCCCTAATAATAATAATAATAATAATAATAATAATAATAATAATAAACGGAGCAATTCCAAGAGGGTCCTCACACCGTCGGTGCTCGGGCCCTAATTAAAGCTGCAAGCAGCGATGAACGGGCCCTCGCACACGGGCTCACCGGCAGCGAGTGGCTTTAGTAAATAGGTGAACAGTGAGAAACATGCATTTAAACTCATAAATATAAGTGGAATATATCAAAGTTTACTCCATATTTGTGCCAATCTTTGTGTTGCCAGCAGGTGGTGCTCTCATTATAATGGACAATTGGCCTTCAGATGTGTTCAGGGAAGGACTCTTATCGAACATGTGAAGTTTGGGGAAGATCGAACAAATTATGCCTGAGTTACAACAACTTCTCTTGCTGTGATCACAAATCAAAATTTGTCATAACGCCATGGACATGCCCTTTAACAAAAACTCAAGATCTCCACAAGTTAACATTGCACAGGCCTTTAGATTAGACTGACTACAAAAAAAAAAAAAAACATTAATCTCAAAAAATTCTAGGAGTAGTTTGTCACAGCATACAACATGTCACTTCCTGTTGCCATCAGGTGGCGCTATGACTATAACTGAATATGGGCATGTAGATCTGTTAAGGGCAGAAGTCTTATTTAACATGTGAAGTTTGGAGCAGATTGGACATTGTAAGTCTGAGTAACAGCAACTTCCTTTTTCATGGCGAAACATCGAATTTTGTCAGGCCGCCATGGACACGCCCTTTAACGAAACCTCAAAATCTTCGCAATTTAACATCGCAAACGCCTTTAGTTTTAACTGACCAAGTTTGGTGTTGATCTGAATATATCTCTAGAAGTAGTTTGTTAAAGTACAACCCCTGAAAATGGCAAAAACAACGCCAATTTTGCAGAGAAAATTCTAAATAAGCGACTTCCTGATGGGATTTGGATTTCGTAACATGGGACTTTTTTGTAGGTATTGGTGTGTTACATGTGTGTACCGATTTTTGTACATGTGCGTGAAAAATAGCTCGAGGCACACTCCATTGAAAGTGTATAGGTGGCGCTATCGAGCCATTCTGCCACACCCGGTGGAATATTGGCCTTCAGATCTGTTCAGGTCAGGACTCTTATCACACATGTGAAGTTTGGGGAAGATCGGACATTTTATGCCTGAGTTATAACATCTTTTATTCACATGGCGAGACATCGAACTTCGCCATGGTGCCGTGGACACGCCTTTTAACGAAAACTCAAGATCTTCACAACTGAACATCGCACAGGCCTTTAGATTAGACTGACCACAAAAAAGACATTGATGTCAAAAAATTTCTAGGAGTAGTTCGTCACAGCGTAAAATATGACACTTCCTGTTGCCAATAGGTGGCGCTATGACTATAACTGAATATGGGCATGTCAATCTGTTCAGGTTCAGAGTTTCATCAAACATGTGAAGTTTGGGGCAGATTGGACATTGTATGTGTGAGTAATAGCAACTTCATTTTTCGTGGCGAATCATCGAAATTCGCCAGGCCGCCACGGACACGCCCTTCAACGAAAACTCAAGATCTTCGGAATTTAACATCGCAAAGGACTTCAGATTAGGCATACCAAATTTGGTGTTGATTTGAAGAAATCTCTAGGAGGAGTTCGTTAAAATACAACATATGGAAATGACCAAAATTAAACAAAATTTGCTCATAATATTACAAATAACCGACTTCCTGTTGGTTTTAGAATTTTGCTCCAAGACTCTTTTTTGTAGGTATTGGTGTGTTACATATGTGTGCCAATTTTCGTGCATGTACGTGAAACATAGCTCGAAGGCTGTTGATTTTCTTCGTATAGGTGGCGCTGTCGAGCCATTTTGCCACACCCTCTTCTGAATCCTGTATCAGACGAAAATTTTCACCTGGTTTTACGCGTGTGCAAAGTTTCATGACTTTTTGAGCATGTTTAAGCCCTCAAAAATGCGATTCATTTTGGAGAAGCGGAAGAAGAATAATAAATATAGCTGCAAGCAGCGATGTCGGGCTCAAGCCATCAGTGCAACGCCACCCCGGTGGCATCGGGAAAACTGTGCCCAGCGGGCATAAGCATTTACAGTAACCCTCTGACAATCAAGTTTTAAGGGATGTGGCAGTTAAAGGGTTAATCCGACCAATCTAGACTTTGAAATCACATACACAGAACAATATATATATAACTTTAGTAACACTTTATTTTTATATTTATAAAAAATGTATAAGGTGTGCATTGTAGCTGACACCTATATGAACACATTACAATTGTTTTGTGACTGCAAGTCTTTATTCTCAAATGCTATTGAGCTTCAAATTTGCATATGAGCCCATGTGAAAAAGTAGCATAATTTACATATGACTTACAGTTTGTTGTAATAAATATCAAACATTCAAATTAATTGTGCATTATAGCTGTCACCTAGATGAACAATTACAGTTGTTTTTATGACTGTAAGTCATTCTCTTCAAATGCTACTGACGTTAGAAAAGTGTATAACAATATCACATGTAACTTTAGAGACCGGCCCTAAATTTGAGACTCTCGAATGTCCAATGTCAAGACAACTTTATGCCTGTTTTTTTTTTCTTTAGTTTTCTTTTCTCTGTGCCGGATTGCTGATGTCCTATACCCAGGCATAGATGTCTATCCATCAATTTCGAACATTCAGCCGCAAACATGAGGTGTGAGCGGTCGCGAGCACAGATGGGAGAATGGCGCATGTTTTTTTTTTTTTGAGCAACTGGGATGGTGCCCCCTCTGGGAGTTGGTGCCCTACGAAGACTGCATACTCTGCATATAGGGAGCGGCAGTACTATCTGGAAGATATATTCCTCAAACCATCGTTCAAGAGAAGGTGATGCTAATCCTTCAAGAATCGCTCAAAAGCTATTCAAGTGTACAGTTTCCTTTTATTGCATCTTGAAATAAATATTTCTGAATTCTGAATCAAACTGGGTTTTGTTTATTCATTTATTTAATAAGACAACTGAGACTTTAATCTATTTTGTAATATATGTGCTTTTAAACCAAGAACAATTTATTTATAGATGTATTACTGCTTAATAATGACTATTATTAAGGGAAAAGGCTTTATAATCATGAACTATTTACTAATGCTTAGCTAATGAGTGCAGTTATTATAAAGTGTTACCAATGCATTTACTAATGTTAACAAATTAGACATTATTTTACAGTGTTACCAAATCCTTAAAAAATTTATTAGTGTTTTGTAATGATTTTAATGACCTATAAGCATCTGTGAAATAGTTTTGCTTGCATTGCAGCTTTATCTGTCAGTTGAAGAGTTTTACTGTTACATCCATGAGATTAATAAATGTCATGTCACATCACAGGTTGTCATAGGTCAGCATCAAATGAGTTTGAAATTATTATTTGCAGCACAAATAAGGATTCTTAGGATGTTTTTAAATCCCTAAATCTGTCAGAAAAGGATAAGGCCTAAGAGATTTCTTAACCTGCAATGAAAGGAAAAAACACCACCATTAGCAACAACAAAAACAATAACAATTTAAAATACAGATTTTTTTTTCCTGATTATTAAAGGGATGATTAGGTCTCTCTCTCTCTCTCTCTGCCAGACAGCCCCTCCCTACAATCCACACACACTGTCAGTCACCAATCATTCACAGTCACCAACCCCCTCACACTCCCCCTCACACTCCCCCTTCCTCTCCCCCTCCCTTTCCTCACACAGACAGAGTGGCCAGAGTGAGATCATGTCAGTTGAGAAGTCTGACAGTTTTTTAATTTTCTGTTATCCATACAGTGTTGTAAAGTCATGAAACTATGCATATTTCCTCAGAATGATTTGATCTTTGTATGAAAAAATGCTTTGAAGTGTTTGGAAGCTGCAATTTAAACATACAAGACAATTAATGTTTCCCTTTTTACTGTCATTTCAAAAAATCACCACGACAAAACCGTTCAAGTTAACCAAAATCCGTTCGCAATTTAAGTTCCTCAATATTTTTTCTTCATGTTGACAAAGTTTGGTGTGTATAGTGTACTTCCCCTGTGAGGAGTATGCATTCATTCACAACTGTAAAATCTCAAAAATACACATTCAAATCAAAATAGCCGACTTCCTGTTGATCGTAGCTTATGACTGTGAATTAGAAAGTTGTCTGACTTGATTAGAACAATTTATGTACCAAGTTTGGTGTCTGTAGCTAAAACCAACCCCCCCACTTTTGACAAAAGGTGGTGCTATAGAGTGCCTCCTTCACGCCCTTTTAAAAGCTTTTGCCATTGTCTAGCTATCAATAATACCGATATGTGTTTTGACTTTCATGTAAATCTGAGCTTGTTATCTGCCTCAAACTCACCATAACAGAATATTCAAGTTTGACACGTTGCCATGGCAACACTATATTAGATATCAATATCCCCACAACAGATTTTCATCGGCCTTGTTTTGTCATTATTCTGATGAAGTTTGCAGCAAATCGAGTAAAAATAAGATGCTGAATTCAAAGCATTTTGAAAATGACACACTTCCTGCTGCCAGTTGGTGGCGCTATAACGTTGACTCTTAATAGTCACATATATACGATTGGTATCATACAGCAAACAAACCGATGAAGTTTGATCAAACTCAGGCAATGTATGTGGATGTTATTAGGCATTTCCTGTTTCTCATTTATTGCTCTAATTTCAACGCCTCGCCACGAGCAAACCGTTCGAGATATCAAAAATCCCCTAGCAATTTTTCATCCCCAATGTCTTGAGATCATGTTGACCGAGTTTCGTGGGAATCAAGTAAAAAACCTATGAAAAAGTATATTAAATTCCAGAGCATGCTTTTTTTAAACAGCCCTGAATAGCTGACTTCCTGTTGGGCGGAGCCTATGACATAGAGCGCGAAAGTTGTTCAGCTCAATGAGATCTATAAGTGTACTGAGTTTCATATAAATACATGCAAGCGTGTGTGAGCTATGGTTCAAGATTTCTGACGGTGTTCCAGGGGGCGCTGTAGAGCCTCTGTGCCACGCCCAGGTCCCAGTCTCTGTGGCGTCCTGATGGCCGCAGATTCCAATGTGTGTGCCAATTTTCAAGAGTTTTTGAGCATGTTAAGGCCCCCAAAAATGCCCGGAAGGTTTAAAAAAATAATAAAAATAATAATAAATATAGCTGCAAGCAGCGATGGCGGGCTCAAGCCATCAGTGCAACGCCACCCCGGTGGCATCGGGAAAACTGTGCCCAGCGGGCATAAGCATTTACAGTAACCCTCTGGCAATCAAATTTTAAGGGATATGGCAGTTAAAGGGTTAATCCGACCCATCTAGACTTTGAAATCACATGCACAGAACAATATATATAACTTTAGTAACACTTTATTTTAATATATATATAAAAAATGTATAAGGTGTGCATCGTAGCTGACACCTAAATGAACACATTACAATTGTTTTATGACTGCAAGTCTTTTTCCTCAAATGCTATTGAGCTTCAAATTTGCGTTTGAGCCCATGTGAAAAAGTAGCATAATTTACATATGATTTACAGTTTGTTTTAATAAACATCAAACATTCAATTTAATTGTGCATTATAGCTGTCACCTAGATGGACAATTACAGTTGTTTTATGACTGTAAGTCATTCTCTTCAAATGCTACTGACGTTAGAAAAGTGTATAACAATATCACATGCAACTTTAGAGAAGGTCCCTAAATTTGAGACTCTCGAATGTCCAATGTCAAGCCAACTTTATGCCTGTTTTTGTTTTGTTTTTTACTTTATTTTTCTTTTCTCTGTGCCAGATTGCTGATGTCTTTTACCCGGGCATAGATGTCCATCCATCAATTACGAACATTCATCCGCAAATGTCCGAGCGGTCGCGAGCGCGGATGGAAGAATGGCGCATGTTTTATTTTTTTTGAGCTACTGGGATGGTGCCCCCTCTGGGAGTTGGTGCCCTTCGAAGACTGCGTATTCTGCATATAGGGAGCGGCGGTACTATCTGGAAGATATATTCCTCAAGCCATCGTACAAGAGGAGGTGATGCTTCAAGAATCTCTCAGAACCTATCTGTTCATAAAGCCTATGTATAAAGTCTTGATATAGTATTCCACAATATGTTGTGCTATTCTAATATTATTGCATTTTTTTATTGACATTGTTATTTGCTGTTATTTTTGACTTGATAAAAAAATGTAAATATAAACTTATGCAATTATATATATATATATATATATATATATATATATATATATATATATATATATATATATATATATATATATATATATATATATATATATAGTGTACAGTTTTCTTTTATTGCATCTTGAAATAAATGTTTCTGAGTTCTGTGTTTGTTTATTTTTTTTAGGAAGATTACAGCCTTTAATCTCCTCAAAATAAATGTGCATATAAACCATGAACAATTTAATTATAGCTGTATTTATAAAATGCTTACTAATGACTATTAATTTTGGGAGAAGGCTATATAAAGCAGCAACAGTTGATGTTGAGGCCTAAGATATTTCTTAAGCTGTAATGATGAAAAAACAACAACAACAACACAAAATTGCTTATTTTTTTTCTGCTGGTGATTAAAGAGATGATTAAGTCTCCCTCCCTCTCTCTCTCTCTCTCTCTCTCTCTCTCTCTCTCTGACACCAAGCCCATCCCCTCTCTCACACATTCACACAAACTCAGCACACACACTTAACACACACACACTTAACACCCAAAAACACACGCACACACACACATTACCCAGAGGGACAGAGTGACATCAGATGTATGGTAGTTTTTTAATTTTCTATCATCCATATAGTGTTGTATAGTCATGAAACTATGCATATTTCCTCAGCATGACTTGTCTTCTATGTGTATATTTTGTTGAAGTGTTTAGAAGCTGCACTTAAAAAAATAAAAGACATTTACTGGTTCCTTTTTTACTGTTATTTCAAAAAATCACCATGACAAAACCATTCAAGCTATTCAAAATGCATCCGCACCTGTTCTGTATGCTACATTCTTTAAACAGTGGTAAAAGAGGATGTGGTGCTGATCCTTCAAGAGTCACTCCAAACTTATCTGTCCATAAAGCCTATAAAGAATTATTCTTAATACACAGTGTTTCACAATACTTCAGCATATTATTCTAATTAAGTGAAGGTCATTTTATCAGTAAAATACATATTTTTCTTTGAAAGATTTCTATAAATGATTTAAATCATATTCGTTTCTACAATAATTATTTAAAAGTAATCCTATAGCTCCATCTGGTGGCCATTATTGATACTAAGAATTGCAAGCTTGATTTATATGTTATGATAGTTTTAATTTTATGGTGGCTCCTGGACATGATAAAGCTATGAAACTTACTGTGCTTCTTTCAAATGATGACTTCTACGTATATAATAAATTATGAAGAGTTGGAATGAAGAATGTTAAAGATATAGTAAAATAACTATTGTATTTTTTTATGTTACTTTAATAAATCGCTATGGCCACACCATTTAAGGTATCTTAAACCCATTCGCAATTTAACATCTTCAGTATATTGGCATCATGTTGAAAAAGTTTGGTGTGAACTACTTGTGTCTTCTTGGAGGAGTATGATTAATTTGCTGATTTGATCATAAATCCACAATAAAATTTCTGAGTTCTGTATCAATCTGTGTTGTTGTTTGTTTATTTTCATTTTTTTATTTTTCATAGGAAGATAACTGACCCTTTACTCTCCTTTTTAATAAATGTGCTTATAAACCAAGATCAAGCTATTTATAGCTGTATATATAAGCTGCTTATTAATGACTATTTAAGTTGGGACAAGACTTTATAAAGCATGAACTGACTATTTACTAATGAGTGCAGTTATTATAAAGTGTTACCAATGCATTTACTAATGTTAACAAATTAGACATTATTTTACAGTGTTATAAAATCCTTTAATGAATTATAAGCATTTGTGAAAGTTCTGCTTGCATTACAGCTTAGTCTTCATCTGTGAGCTGAACAGTTTTACTGTTACATCCATGAGATTATGTAAATTAAGATAAATGTCATGTCACAGGATGGAATAGGTCAGTATCAAATGAGTTTGAAATTATTATTTGCAGCACAAATAAGTATTTTTAGAATTTTGTTTTTAATTCCTGAAACTTGTCAGAAAAGGATAAGGCCTAAGAGATTTCTTAAGCTGTAATGAAAACAGCAATGTTAGCAACAGCAACAAAAAATAACAATTTAAAATATATTTTAATATATATTGTGGTGATTAAAGAGATGATTAAGTCTCTCTCTCTCTCTCTCTTTCTCTCTCTCATTGTGTCTGCCACTCAGCTCATGCCCATCCCCCACTCACAGACACACACACACTCAGTCAGCACACATACATTGCTCAAACAGAGGGACAGAGTGAGTTGAGATGTCTGACAGTTTTTTAATTTTCTTTTAATCATACAGTGTTGTAAAGTCATGAAACTATGCATATGTCCTCAGAATGATTTGATCTCTGTATGAATTTTTTTTAAGTGTTTGGAAGCTGCAATTTAAAAATACAAGACAATTAATGATTCCCTTTTTACTGTCATTTCAAAAAATCACCACGACAAAACCGTTCAAGCTAACCAAAATCCGTTCGCAATTTAAGTTCCTCAATGTTTTTTCAACATGTAGACCAAGTTTGGTGAGTATAGTGAACATTTCCTGTGAGGAGTATGCATTAAATCAGAGCTCAATTTAAATATTCAAATCAAAATAGTCGACTTCCTGTTGGTTGTAGCTGATGACTGTGAATTAGAAAGTTGTCCGTCTTGAAAAGAACAATTTATTTACCAAGTTTGGTGTCTGTAGCTAAAACCAACCCCCCCACTTTTGACAAAAGGTGGCGCTATAGAGTGCCTCCTTCACGCCCTTTTAAAAGCTTTTGCCATTGTCTAGCTATCACTAATACTGATATGTGTTTTGAGTTTCATGTAAATCTGAGGTTGTTGTCTGCCTCAAACTCACCATAACAGAACATTCAAGTTTGACATGTTGCCATGGCAACACTATATCAGATATCAATATCCCCACAACAGATTTACATCGGCCGTGTTTTGTCATTATTCTGATGAAGTTTTAAGTAAATAGAGTAAAAATAAGATGCTGAATTCAAAGCATTTGGAAAATGACTCACTTCCTGCTGCCAGTTGGTGGCGCTATAATGTTGACTCTTAATAGTCACATATATGCGATCGGTATCATACAACGAACAAACCAATTGAAGTTTGATCAAATTCAGGAAATGTATGTGGATGTTATTAGACATTTCCTGTTTCTCATTTCTAGCCATAATTTCCACGCCTCGCCACGGGCAAACCGTTCGAGATATCAAAAATCCCCTCGCAATTTTTCATCCCCAATGTCTTGAGATCATGTTCACAGAGTTTCGTGGCGAACGGGTTGAAAACCTCAGAGGAGTATTTCAAATTCCAGAGCATGCTTTTTTTAAACAGCCCTGAATAGCTGACTTCCTGTTGGGCGGAGCCTATGACATAAAGTGTGAAAGTTGTTCGGCTCAATGAGATCTATAAGTGTACCGAGTTTATATAAATACATGCAAGTGTGTGTGAGCTATGGTTCAAGATTTCTGACTGTGTTCCAGGGGGCGCTGTAGAGCCCCTGTGCCACGCCCGGGTCCCAGCCTCTGCAGCGTCCTGATGGCCGCAGATTCCAATGTGTGTGCCAATTTTCAAGAGTTTTTGAGCATGTTAAGGCCCCCAAAAAACCCCCGGAAGGTTTAATAAAAAAAAAAAATAATAATAATAATAATTAAAGCTGCAAGCAGCAATGAACGGGCCCTCGCACCCGGGCTCACCGCCATCGTGTGGCTCTAGTAAAAAGGTGAACGTTGAGAAATATGCATTTAATGTCCTAAATATAAGTGGAATATATCAAAGTATATCCCATATATGTGCCAATCTTACCGTTGCCAGCAGGTGGCGCTATCAATATAATGGAATATTGGCCTTCAGATGTGTTCAGGCCAGGACTCTTATCAAACATATGAAGTTTGGGGAAGATTGAACATTTTATGCTTGAGTTACAACAACTTCTCTTGCTGTGGCAAGACATCAATTTTTGTCATGGCGCCATGGAAACGCCCTTTAACAAAAACTCAAGATCTCCAAAAGTTAACATTGCACAGGCCTTTAGATTAGACTGACCACAAAATATATGTTTAATCTCAAAAAAATTATAGGAGTAGTTTGTCGCAGCGTAAAACATGTCACTTCCTGTTGCCAATAGGTGGCGCTATGACTATAACTGAATGTGGGCATGTAGATCTGTTAAGGGCAGAAGTTTTATCTAACATGTGAAGTTTGGGGCAGATTGGACATTGTATGTCTGAGTTACAGCAACTTCATTTTTCATGGCGAAACATCGAAATTTGTCAGGCCGCCATGGACACGCCCTTTAACGAAATCTAAAGATCTTCGCAATTTAACATCGCAAAGGGCTTAAGATTACACTGACCATGTTTGGTGTTGATCTGAATAAATCTCTAGGAGGAGTTCGTTAAAGTACAACCCCTGAAAATGGCAAAAACAACGCCAATTTTGCAAGAGAAAATTCTAAATAACTGACTTCCTGTTGGGATTCGGATTTCGTACCAAGAGACTTTTTGTAGGCATTGGTGTGTTACATGTGTATACCGATTTTTGTACAATGTACGTGAAACATAGCTCGAGGCACACTCTTTTGAAAGTGTACAGGTGGCGCTATCGAGCCATTTTGCCACACCTGATGGAATTTTGGCCTTCAGATGTGTTCAGGCCAGGACTCTTATCACACATTTGCAGTTTGGGGAAGATCGTACATTTTTGCCTGAGTTTATAACATATTTTATTCCCATGGCGAGACATCGAACTTCGTGACGGCGCCATGGACACGCCTTTTAACGAAAACTCAAGATCTTCACAACTTAACATCGCACAGGCCTTTAGATCAGACCGGACCACAAAAAAATACATGATGTCATAAAATTTCTAGGGAGTAGTTCATCGCAGCGTTGAAATAAGTTCACTTCCTGTTACCAACAGGTGGCGCTATGACTATAACTGGAATATGGGCATGTCAATCTGTTTCAGGTCAGGAGTCTCATCAAACATGTGAAGTTTGGGGCAGATTGGTCATTGTATGTCTGAGTTATAGCAAACTTCCTGTTTCATGGCGAATTCATCGAAATTCGACCAGGCCGCCACGGACACACCCATTAACGAAAACTCAAAAGCTTCGCAATTTAACATTGCAAAGGCCTTCAGATTAGGCATACCAAATTTGGTGTTGATCTGAATAAATCTCTAGGAGGAGTTCGTTAAAATACAACGCATGGAAATGACAAAAATGACACAAAATTTGCTCATAATATTAGTAAATAACCGACTTCCTGTTGGGTTTCGGATTTTGCTCCAAGAGACTTTTTTGTAGGTATTGGAGAGTTACATGTGTATACCAATTTTCATACATGTACATGAAACGTAGCTCGAGGCGCACACCGTTGAACGTGTATAGGTGGCGCTGTTGAGCCATTTTGCCACACCCACTTCTGAAACCCATATCAGACGTAAATTTTCGCCGTTCTGAGGTGTGTGCAAAATTTTCATGACTTTTCGAGCATGTTTAGGCCCTCAAAAATGCGATTCATTTTGGAGAAGCGGAATAATAATAATAATAATAATAATAATTAAAGCTTGCAAGCAGCGATGGAACGGGCCCTCGCACACCGGGTTCACCGCCTCGTGTGGCTTTAGTTAAAAAGGTGAACGTTGAGAAATATGCATT